>NC_135658.1:60262105-60343031 GCF_964188315.1 Podarcis muralis
AGATTAAGATTTTGTGTATTAAATATTCCCGTGTTGCCTTCTAGTTGTGGTTCTGGGTATCTTTCTTCTTCTGGTAGTGTTTCCTTTGCAGGAGAATCAAATTTTTCCAGCTTTTAATACTATTAATAATACCTCTGGTGAAGATGTTGTCCATCTTCCCCAGATACACAGTGCAGTTGTATAGTGTTGTACTAGTTGTACAAGTATGTACAATTTGTGTAGGGTCTGTGATCATGAATGTTGAACCATGAAACACCCTGCTTTTCCATGCTCCCTTGGTGCGTATTGTAAACTTCTTTTTGAAATATTGGTCGATAAACAGTGCCCAACATCTCATGCATGTGAGTGTTGCCTTCTGCCTTCGTGTTTGCCTGGACATGAGCTGTCAGCCTACAGAATATGTTTCCTCTCATAAACTTGTCCTCCTGTTTATTTGCTTACCCAGATTCTATGGACTGTGTTCAGTACATTTAAACAAAAGCCTAACACATTCAGATATTATTAGCTATATTAGATATTATGTGGTTATTCTGTTGGCCATTTCTGCAGGTGGGTGACGGGCTTAACCCTGTACCAACTTCGCCACAAGAGATTGAAGACTGTAGTTTAGTTTTGACGCCGAAGCAGCTTCATCAAATATTCATTGGTAAGATTTCTCCTTCCTTTAAACACAACAAGGGACAAAAATCATGTATTGGTTTAAAAATGGTGACTGTAAAGAAAGGGACATACCATGCCATTTTAATATATTTTATGTTTGTGTGTATAGATAGAGAGATAGAATTACAACTATATCAGTGTTGAATTGCTTTTTAAAGGAGTGTTTCCCCCCTAGATTTTTAGCTGTTCTTATTTTTATCTGTAGGCTGCCATGAGTCCCTGTCAAGGAAAAAGTTGGGGTATAAATAAATATATGGTAATAGTATTAATTAATTAATTAATTAATTAATTAACTAATTATAAATTCTGATCCTAATTCTTCAAAATAGAAAAAAAGCCATTTTTAAAAATTCTGCAGCCACATCTCCTTTCCATTCTTTTCAGGCCCCTCTACCATTGACTTTGGAGAGGTTTGCGTGTGTTCTACATCTACCAGAAAAATGCATCTGGTGAATAATCTCCCAGTCTACATCTGGGTACAAGTAGGAATTGAAAGTGAGGAACTGCAACAGACCAGCCCTTTGTCTCACGTCATACCACCTTTTACGAAGACTTCTATTCCAGTTGTGTTTGAGAACAAGAAATTGGGAAACTTTCGAAAGTAAAACTTTTTGACTTTTTTTGGGGGGGGAATAACTTTTTGAGTAAAGCACTCTGAGGGAGGAAAGGGTTGTTATGCATTTTGTCTTTTTTTATAAATAATATTTTTTTATTTTTAAATTTAACAAAGAAAAGGAAGGGGGAGGTACAACTGTGAATTGAAAAGCAAGCTGATATTTGCACAATTATTTTATACATGTTGCCTTGACAAAATGGCATGACTTGTTTTTAAGGCAGGAACCAAATAAAGTTCTGTGTTGATGTCACTATCAGAGCCGTAACTTGGTGATCTTGCACCCCTGGCAGAACCATCCAGATTGTGCCCTCTAGCCATGGATAAACGAGCTCTTCTTTCCACCTCTCCTCCACCTATTCAATTCACCTTCTATTTAAAATAATTTCTTATGAGGCAATAATTGATATTTATATTTATGGACATATTTTTAGCTGATTTTGCACCCCCCAATTGCCTGTGCCCCTGGCAGGGGCCCACCTCGCCATCCCCAAGCTATGGCCCTGGTCACTATATAAGCGTATGCATGCACATATACACACACATAGATACGTACCTGCACGCACACACATATATGTATGTATATGTATATGTGTATATAACATTTAGGTGTCAATCCTATGCACACGTAAAAGCATTTGCATTGGATTTTATTTTTAAAAAATTCCCCTTGACCCAAACACCTTTTAAGTAATGCAAGTTACTAAAATAGATTACTATTTCTGATTTCACCCCCCTGAAAAGTGGTCTTATAATTTACAAAGCCCAGTTTTTTTAAGATGCTCCAGTATTTGGTCACAACTAGCATATACTTTTGCAAAGTATTTAAAAATATATTTGAATTAACATGTTTTTATGATCCTCTTCTTCACATGTTTCATTTTAATATCATACATGCAATCTCTTCTGCATTACAGGTCTTTCGTGTATTCAGTAAACCAGCATCACACTGGACATGTGTTAGTGGTAGCATTAGTAGTACCTGTTGCTTTGGAAATGTCTACAAGGGAACTGACTTTAAATCCTGCCTTTAGCTACTTAGCAGAAACTGGATTTAGAGCAACAGTGACACTATACAATCGTAGAAACTGCCCTGCAAAATTCACATGGAAGCCTGTAATTACAGATGAAGGAATGGCATTTTCCATATGCCCAGAGCAAGGTAGAGTATATTATGGGATTATTTCAAGCAGTGATAAAATAAAGTAACATGTGATGGGCATATGCTGCACTCTGATATTTAACGTGTTGAAGGAGGGCGAGGGGAAGCCCTCTGTCACATTGGCCACTGTTCCTTAGAAGGAAAGTCTATATGGAAGTGAATAGGTCTATTGTTCAGAATTTGGGGGCAGATATGTTTGCAGGTATTTAAGGTACTCTTTCATTTATTTCTCTTATCCACATTTTCTTTCTCCGAAAAGGGCCGCATACACGGTTCTCCCACTGCCCATTTTATTCTTGCAGCAACCCAGTGAAATAGCCTAGACTGAGAGGTGGTCCTAATAGAGCTGTAGAGTTGGAAGGGACCACAAGAGTCATCTAGTCCAACCCCCTGCAATGCAGGAATCTTTTGCCCAACATGGGGCTTGAACCCGCTACTCTACAATTAAAAGTCTTGTGCTATACCAACTAAGTTTACTCAGGTCTTCCATATTGTGGTCTGACACTAACTACATGGGTCAGTTACTAACCTGACGAACTGTTCGTAATTAGGGCTGCCACTTGCTTAATGACATCTTAGTTGACTAACCAGTCATAATTACGCTGCTGCCTTTCAGTATATTATTTGAGCCATGACCACATAGCTAAGATTACGGTCCAGCATCATATAGCTTGTGTTGCTGAGCAGAAGAATATGAATACCCAACCTTTTTATTGTCTCCACCCCGCCCCCCAAGGTAATCAAAGGCTTTTAAGTATCAGGAAAGGTGAGAACTGCATTCCACAGAAAGCAGCCAATGAAACAGAAAGGCTTGTTACCCTCTGTCTATGGCCAGCAGTCACCTAATAAAAATGGTGGAGGGGGTTTTTTTTGTTCTTCTTCGTTTACCTAACCTAGCAGAGTTGCCTAAGTCTTTGAAATGCAACAGATTGGCTTTGGAGCATTGCCTGTTTAATTCAGATCCTATTTTTAATCAGTGTGGAATAGTTTGACAAGTTAAGATTTTACTTTCGTACACTATGCCAGTTTTTGTGGTTTTGAAGCCCAGACTCTATAATAGTATTTCTTAACAATGTGTATTCACATTGAGCAGGATTTAAGCTAAGTTTTCCAATTACTTGTCACCCTCCATAATCTTTACATTTTTAGCAGCTGTAATATATTCATTTTCTTTATTAATTTAGGTGTCGTAGATGCCTGTCAAGATCTAGAGTGTGAAGTGGCTTGGCACCCAAGTTTCTCTGCTCCAACAAGAGGAGAATTTGATTTGTGTGTGCATCAGGGGAAAACCCTTAAACTAAAATGCTTGGCAAAGGTAACATTGTAATCTTTTACTATATTGCTAGTACTTTTTCCATGTGGCCTGTGGCTCCTTATGATTCTGGAGAAGGGCTGTAGCTCAGTGGTAGACCCCATACTTTGCAAGTCGGAGGTCCCAGCTGAGAACTCTGATGTCTCCAGATGGGCTGGGAAAGACCCCTCCCTCCCTGAAACTTTGAGCAGTCCTGCCTGTCAGCATTGACAATTCTGAGCTAGATGGAGCTAATGCTTTGACTTGGTGTAAGGCAGCTTCCTAACTTTGGTTCAAAATGACAACTTTAAATAAGTAAAATGAAATCTGTACTGCAGCAGAATTAACTACGGAATGTTAAAATAAAACCATGCTGCAGGCATGCCAAGGTACCATTCTCATTGAGAGAAACAGTGGATTTTTTTCTTGATTTAAAAAAATCTAACATCCCTTTCCTTAAAAACTATTGTCTATTTTTATTCATGCTCGCATTCTAACTTCCATGAAGTAATGGGAATCTGAATGTGTGCTGGAACAAGTGCACTGATGGTAATGCATTATTATTATTATTATTATTATTATTATTATTATTATTATTTGGTTTTCTTTCTCGATATTAGCTTGGCACCACCAGTGTTCAGTTTAAGGAACAAAGGATCACCTTTAATCATGCTCCTCTGCATTTGACTACCTGCAAGACAGCCATTCTCCAAAATGTAGGACATAACCATGCATACTTTCAGGTGAGGCATACCCAAAGTGGATAGCATTGTGCATATTGTTGTGTGTTCTTGCCTTCATACCCCAAAGCTTCAGCTGCTGGAGTGCTCACAAATGGTATTTCAGGCCACTCTCCCACATTGTATGAGACAGGCATTCAGAACCCTTTTATTCCAGAAGTCATTTTATCATTATTCCTCTTGTTTAACTGAATCATTTGGTTTGTGCTTATTTTAATTCTTCTGTGTTTTGGATGTGAGATATATACATTGTTAGTATATTTTATTTTTGGTAATCTGCTTTGAAATTTTTATCAGGGAGGCTGGAAATAGGTGTGAGAATATATTTGCAGAGAAACCTAAAATTCAAGATTCATGTTTTTCTTGGCAGGTCATTGATGCCAATCCTCTTCCTGGAATGATTATATCTCCCTTTCAGGGTGTAGTACCTGTTGGAGGCCACACTGAAATCAACATCTATTTCAGACCCAATGCATTAATGAAATTTGATAGCAGAGTGGAGGTATTAACATATTGAATAACTATTTAAAAACATTTGCTTGGCTTTTTAAAAATACTTGTATTTTGATATGCAAGTACTTTTTTGGGGATAATGCCTGTGAAGCCTAAGATTGCATTGATTGGCTGAGCTTCTGTGATGCAATGAAATAGTAATCCAGATTATATCTGCCGATGACATAAAATGGCCAATAATAGAATCCTCAGCTTCTGTGAAGATGATTAAAGGGATGGTTTGCCTTGAAAAATAATAATCTCAAAATAGGATCAGGAAAAGCATAGATTGACTGAAGATTAGAAAGTTGAGTGGGAGAAGGTCTCAAAGTAGGAACTGAACTGAAAATTAAAATGGGGGATATCAGGAAACCATGCTGGGAGATCCCAGCTAGTGAAATCCTTCTCGGACAATGAGACCCCAGAGATAGGAATTATGTTATGTTCCATGACTTGACTTGAATCAAGCAGTCTAATCCTCTAGGGAGGGAGAGGAAGCATCACCTGAGCTCAGTTGTTCCAGGCAGGCTTCCTACACCAGGGAGAGGAGATGCAATGTAAGAGCATATGGTTCCACTGCCCTCTCCTCATATTTTAATCATGGTTAAAAAGAACAGGAATGTTGTATTTGCACTGTTCTCTAAGGGGATGGCTTTTAAAAACTACCGATACTATGCTTTTCTAACTCAAAACCAGAATGTAATGAGATTGGGGTTGGGCTAAATAGGTTTCTAGAGTCGCTCCTGAACTCCAGTTGTAAAGACAAGCTTAGCCCTGACAGCAGTGTTTGTTGGGATAATGGCCTTTGCATAACTAGATGTTATGGCCAAGTACTAGTGATTTGTTTGCTTATTCCAGACCAAATACATACTTCACTCTTTCCCACTATGCTGTCTTCCATATTCTCAATTTGTAAACATCAATTTGTAACATCAATTTGTAAACATAAAAAACCCATTCTGACAAATTTAGCTGCACTATTTGATATCTTAGCTTGCAATTGTTTGTACACCTGAACTATATCACAATATCATCAGTTGCATTTTAGAAAACAGTTTTTGAAATGCTTTGTCTTAATACACTTGAACATGGAAGTTCCACATTAGAAAGATTGCTTTGCAAGGGTGATATACTGGCAAAATATGTTACTGTCTTATCTTTTTTCCTATTAATTAGATAGCTGTCCGGCATGCAAAATATTTGGAACTTAGGATTGGTGGATCTGTAGATGTTCCTGACATATATATCAGTATGGTAAATATGTGACATTCTTCACTGAACTTACTTTATTAGATACATAGAATTGGATTTTGTTTATCTGTTTTGTATAAGTAAACTAAAAAAGGTAAAGGTACCCCTGACCGTTAGGTCCAGCCGCGGACGAATTTGGGGTTGTGCGCTCATCTTGCTCTATAGGCCAAGGGAGCTGGCGTTTGTCTGCAGTAAACTAGGTAAACTAAATAAAGTAAGTAGGTAAGGTAATAAGTAAACTAGGGCATCATCAATGAAAAAGGCACTTTTTTCTGTCCTCATTTTATAGGGGGATTTAAGCATGGCCTTAAATGTGTTTAACATAGGCTGGATTGTGCTTTTATGTAGGTGTTTGGAAGCTGAAAACAAAGAATAGTTTAGCTGTGTGTTTATGCTAAAACATTGTACTACTTACAGAAATATCTACAGATGCTGGCAAACTTTTTCAAACTTCGGTGGTGAAAACCTTCTTCAAAGGAGATGGAAACCTTTTAAGCCCCCAAATTCTTCTACAATTCAGATCAAAATTGAAACCAGAGAATAATTTGGAGGCTTCTCCTCTCTCCCAAAACGTTCCCCAGCGCTTAACAAAGCCAACCCCCTCCTCCCCCCCCACCTCCCGGAGGCGTATCCTCGACATGAGAGCAGAAGTGCTCATCCCTCCATGGATTGGGCTCTTCCTTGGGGGCAAAGTGCCATGGCATAGGTCCAGAGGCCGTGTAATCTAGTTTTTACTCTGACAAGACAAAATTAATTTAAAGAAACTAAATGTTTCATTTCTGTCCAGCCTTTGTTCCACAGTGAAACTTGATACAGCGTTCTCAGGTGGTCTGCCATCTAGGCGCTAACTCAGACCTGCTTGGTGTCAGTGAGCTTGCTACATTTATGAAAATATAAGGGACAGCTACCTTAGTTTGTAAACCAGTTAAGTAAGGCTGTTCCCCAAGATTCCCTTTTGATGACATAAAGCTATTTTAAATAAAGCAGAACGTATTTTAGCAGTAACATTGGCTTAAATAGCTTAAATGGTCCATGTATACATCTTGATGCTGATATTTCCACTTGGTTTAAAATTGCTGGGAATGTGAGGCAATGAGTGGAATAATAAACTACTGTCATGGGTTCTGTATTAAACAGTGGGCTACTCAGCTTGATGTTGCTTCTTCAATATGGCTTTTAGCAGATTTAGCCACTTACCTTCATCCTAGGTCTTTCTTGTGCTTGTTATTTCTTCTTTTTGAAGGACTCATTTTGCTTTCCCGGGGTTTATGTTGGCTCTACCCAAGAAATTCCATTCCTTATTGAGAACAAAGGAAAAACAAGGGCCAAGGTGACTGTGGATTTATCCAAACATGAAGACTTTGAGCTACGTTTTTCTTTGCAGACAGGTATTTATTTGTTTGTTTTAGAACTATAATAAGTTGGGGAAAGTTGTCTGGGTAAAAGAAGAAAAGGCTTAAGCACTTCTACACTAAAAATCTCCCTTTTAAAGCAAGGAAATATTGTGTAGTTGCTGCATGAATAAAAAAAAGGGGGAAACGCTTCTCTAATGCTCTATAGTGGTACCTCAGGTTATGAACTTAATTCGTTCCAGAGGTCTGTTCTTAAGCTGAAACCATTCTTAACCTGAGGCGCGCTTTTGCTAATGGGGCTTCCTGCTGCATATGCGCACCTCTGGTGCGCAACTTTTGCTCACATCCTGGGGCAAAGTTTGCTTCCAGGAGCACCTACGTCCGGGTTAGCGGAACTCGTTACCCGAAGCGTTCGCAAGGAGGACGGTATTTAACCAGAGGTATTACTGTATAAAAAGGTAAAGGGTAAAGGGACCCTTGACCATTAGGTCCAGTCGCAGAAGACTCTGGGGTTGCGGTGCTCATCTCGCTTTACTGGCAGAGAGAGCCGGCGTACAGCTTCCGGGTTATGTGGCCAGCATGACTAAGCCGCTTCTGGTGAACCAAGCAGTGCATGGAAACGCTGTTTACCTTCCTGCCAGAGTGGTACCTATTTATCTACTTGCACTTTGACATGCTTTTGAACTGCTAGGTTGGCAGGAGCAGGGACCGAGCAACGGGAGCTCATCCAGTCGCAGGGTTGTGAACTGCCAACCTTCTGATCAGCAAGCCCTAAGCTCTGGTTTGTATAGAAATGTATATAAACATAAATCCAGCGAGTTAGTAAAGTTCTTCTTAAAGCTTTTCACATGAGAATCCATGCCAGTAGTCTTCCCCATGCACTTCTGAGCACCAGGAAAAGAATGCAGGATTTTCCAATGAGTTAGTTGTAAAAATATGCCTAACAAATTCTAGCTGCAGTCATTAGATTTGTGCAATACATGGGAGAAAATGCAGCGGTGTGTTAAAGCACAATGGACAGGTTTAAGAGATGGATGCGCATTCCCCTAGGAATTGTTAGGGATTGTTATCCAGTCATGAATCTACTGGAGTGTTTCTTACTAAAATTAAAAAAAATGTAAGGCTGTTATCATTCAGCCTGTCATTGAAGGGTTTGTAGTGCTGTATCAGAGTCCTGGCTTTGCATGAAATCATGGTGGGGCAGAGGAGCATAAAAGAAGGCAGGTTGCACAACATCAGTGGCCTTAGCTAGAAGAAGATGCTGAGAGAGGAAAGTGGTGGGAGAGGTCTCAATAGATTTTTAACAGTGAGAAATAGCAGAGATGGAAGCTAACACAGAAGAGCTGTTCCCAACTCCCTTCTTGCTGTACTGAAACATTGTTTTAAACTGCCACTTTTTTCTTCAGTGTCTTCTCCCTTTTTTCTGTCTCTCCTTGCTCTACTCAGACCTCTGCTATTGTTTAAAACTACAATTTTCCTCTCACTGTCAGCCTCTGTTTTCTCTGCTCAACAATCTGCTGTTGTTTAAAACTGCAGTGCCTATTCATCCCTGCTGGCTTTACTCAAACCTGTGTGGTTGTTTAAATCCACTATTTTCCTCTCTCTATCCCTCACTTATAATCATATGTCTCCCTCTGCCTTTCCTTGGCTACCTTATGAGAGGGAGAAAAAAAGGATGCAGAGCTCTCAGATATTCCATAGTAGTTTCACACAATGTATTTCTTTCCCTAGTACTCTGCATTGACTTCAGTATGAAGTTCCAGATTCAGTATAACAATTTAGAACAGACATTTTATTAAAAAGCAAGCCCCCATATATGTACAGCATCCACAAACTGAACTGAACCTTCTCTAATTGAACAAGTGAACTGACAGGTTTGCTCTTAAGTCTATTCACCTTAAAGGTACAGTAACATATATCACCCCAGAGGGCTGCAGAATAGGAGGGAGGCAGCAATATGGGTGGTGTGTGTGCAAGGGGCGCTTCCACCAAATCCTTTACCAGTGCTTAATGCTGGGTCCACCCATAAAGTTGACTTTTGCAGCCATTTTTGTTTCTGTTATGGAAGTCAAACCATTTTATTGATGCCATGAGTTGCATGGAGACACCTCAGGCTTGCTAGATGAAATTAAGGGATGGGAAGAGCTAAAGGGAGGCTGATGGAGTCTTGGAAGGAACTTAGCAGGCTGGAGTGGGCTCCATTTGGGCCCCATGAGAGTTGTCTGTGGAGGATATGGAAGCTGGATCCTAGGGAAGGACCCAGCATGCTATTGCTGAGTCAGTCCTCATCCATCCGGCCCAAAGTCCTGGATCTGCCTCCCTCACCACTGAATCCTCCACTTCTGCTAGTTTCTGCTATGGAAGAGGGTGCCGGATGTCAGGTCTGGCTCCAAGCCAGCACTATCGCCACCTCTATTACCCAAGACACCGTGGCTCTGGCTCAGCCCACTAGGAGGAGTCCCCATTTGCTTGCCCAGTCCAAAGTTGCACCCTGTTTGCTACACTTGTCATGCCTGCCCCACTCCTTTATAACAGGAGTGCAAGCTTGCTTAGCCATTCCATGTACTTTCTGTGCCTTTGACCTTTGGGTTCTTGCAGAAATCATATTCTGAATTTGAGTTCTTCATCCGGTGAGAGCCAGGACAATATGGTGAATTGTTTGGTTTGCTCTCCCCTTCAGTACTTTTCTAAACTGGGAGTCAGCACATGCCCCATGGCATAATGGAACCAGGATACTTGTGATATGGAAACTTCATGAACTTATTATACCATCAATTCACAATGTGGCAAAATTTACTTGGATTGTTTTTGCTATGTCGGAGATGAGTCAACTGCCCTTGTATCAAGCCGCCCTCATTTTTGCCTGTTAAATTATGTTAGCCAGAAACCATGGCTGACATAGCTAACCATTAATAGCTTTCAGAAAGACCACTGCTGTTACAGAAAGTCATATGCTGTTGTTCATGTTTTTGATATTTTCTGTGGACTTTGAAGCATTTTAGATTCAGTCAAGATCACTTAAGGTTGTTTACTTCTGTCTTTGCCTATATGCATCACTGCTGTTTATACACCACAGGGAATATGCTTGTTCTGCTGTTGATGGCTGAGATAGAATTGTGATAGTTGAAGAAGATGATTGCAAATACATACAAATACTGTAGCAATTGTAGCTATTTACAAAAAGGTTTTGAATAATGCCCCCTGTGTTCTGTGAGAGGCTTTAGCACTCTCTAAAACATCTCAAATGTACACCTCACTTAGTTCAATAGACTTTAAACTTCCTTATAGGTATGTTTAGGACATGAGAGTCCAGGTTTTCAAGTGTAAGATTCAGAAGCTAGTATTTCCTTCATATATGTTTTCCTCATCACTGCTTAAATGATGCATATATACAGTCTTCCAAGAAACTAAAAATTGGACATAGCCAATTTTGGAGTTCGTTTTCTACCCTATGCAAATTCTTTTTGTTGTCATCCATCTGTCTTGAGAGACAACGGAGTACGCCTCTGGGGGTGAAGTCAAACTTCACAATGCGCAAGCCTGTGCAATGTGTATGTAGGTCCTGGGTTGCCCAGATGACAAGACCCCCTTCTCGGCCTTGCTGATGTGGTTCCACAGGAAAGCAGAGCAATATGTTTGGCACCAGCTTGGCTGCAGGAGTTACTGGAATGAGATGTACAAGGCTCCATGCAACCATCTTAGGGACTCCACTCCAGATTTGTGTAGGGTTTACTCCTTAGCCTGTTCTTCTTCTGAAGATTTCCCACAAGGCAGAGGAGGCTTAGGATAAGAGTTTTTCTTCTCCTAGGTGGGCTACCTTTCCAAGTTGATGAGCCCTATCTGCCTGTCACTTCCCTCCACAACACTTGCAGAAAACACCTTCTTGACTGTTGGACCCACTATTGGTCTCATCTGCTCAATCTGCTGGAGCCTGTCTTTGCATGCAGGGGGACGTCCCTCACTGAGGGCTTGAGATCCATCAGCTACACTCACCTGCTTTAGCTGGCCATTCAAAGCCATTTCCAGGGAGTGCCTGCTGTCACATACTGATAGCTACTAGGGGCACAGGTTAGAGCTGAGTGCTAACGTGGACAAAATACCCTGAAGGAGCATGAAGTGTCCCTCACCAGAGGTACTACCCCTACCCTAACAGCATATACAGCTTCGAGTGTAATGTAACATGTTCATGTTGTTGACTGCATTGTTATATTTTTAAAATGAAAGTATAGCTTATATATATTTAAATTAATTAAATAAATAAATAGGCACAGTTAGTATGAAATCGACTTATATAGCTTTATGGCGGAATTTTTCTAATGCAAGAGAACTCAAATGTGAGAGAAGTAAAAATGTCACAAAACAGTCACATGTATTGTGTTAGAAAAAGTTAACGTAACTACCGTATTTTCCCCTCTATAACACGCAGATTTTTTCTCCTAAAAAGGAAGGGGAAATGTCTGTGCGTGTTATTGAGCGAATGTGTGGTCCCTGGAGACGACTGGGGCGAGTGGAGGCAAATCGCACCTCTCGGAGAAGGGAAACCTGAAAAGAGGAAGTGGCTGCTTTCCTGCATTCTGCCTCAGGGTCTTACTGCCCACCCTTCTCTGTCTCCTTGCTGTGTTTGCTCAAACGGAACAAAGAGCAGGGAAAGCCCCTCCCCTCCAGGCAAGCAGAGGGGAACAGAGTGTCCTCCATTCTAATTCCTCTCCGTGAAAACATGCAGGAGGGGGAGAGAGAGAGAGAGCGCACGAGCTGGCTGGCTTGGGTGGGTAGGTGAGGGAAAACTTTTGCCTTCCTTTTCTCCCTCCCGTTATACCCCTCTCCTGCATTCTTAGCCAGCTGCTTCTCTGCACACCCCTCTCGTGCTCCTTGTTCATTCTGTGTTTTTCCTTCCCTCCCCACTTAAAATGTGGTTAAAAAGCATGGATCCACATGGATCCTCAGGATCTTTGCATTGGGTCACCCCAAATTCACCATCAGATCACATAGCATGTCCATGGCTACAGCCTGCCCCCCCAAAATCGCGCACCCACTGTTGCCTGGGGCTGCAATGCTGCAAAAATGTGGTTACAAAGCATGGATCCACATGGATCCTCAGGATCTTTGCATTGGGTCACCCCAAATTCACCATCAGATCACATAGCATGTCCATGGCTACAGCCTGCCCCCCAAAAATCACGCACCCACTGTTGCCTGGGGCTGCAATGGTGCAAAAACGTGGTTAAAAAGCATGGATCTACTGTACATGGATCCTCAGGATCTTTGCATTGGGTCAGCCCAAATTCACCATCAGAGCACATAGCATGTCCATGGCTACAGCCTGCACCAAAAAAATCACGCACCCACTGTTGCCTGGGGCTGCAATGGTGCAAAAACGTGGTTACAAAGCATGGATCCACAGGAATTCTCAGGATTTTTGCATTGGGTCACCCCAAATTCACCATCAGATCACATGTCTGTGGCCACAGCATGAAGCACCAAAATGATACATCCACTGTTTCATTCAGAATGTTTTTTCCCTTGTTTTCCTCCTCTAAAAACAATGTGCGTGTTATGGTCAGGTGCGTGTTATAGAGCGAAAAATACGGTAGTTTCTTGGGACTTAGCTACATTAGTCAAAAATGGCTTTTTGAATTTGTTAGAAACATGCAACACCAGTTGGCGGTGGAGAATAAAAAAAAATCTTTGCAATTTTCCATAGGGGTTGTTGTTGTTGTTGTTGCGATTTCATTTCTGACTTATTTATAGCACCCCCTCCCTTGTGTGTAGATCTACCCCTGGGGTGGTTTTTGCTTGAAAAAGTATGTGGGGCTTTTTTTTTTTTTTTTAACTGCAATAGGTTAACATTAACTGGGACAAAAAATAAATAAATCAGCTCAGTGGCTAAAGTCAGTAGCTATTGTGGAATATTTTTGTCCACAGTTTTTTCATTTATCCTAAGTGGCTGGAATTTGGGAACATTGTTTACTACTGTGCATGTGACAGTAAATAAGGAGAACTATGTTAGTTCAATTTATGGGTAAATTCTTCAGTGAACAGCGATCTTGAGGTGAAATCCAATTCTTTTTTTCTTGCAAATAGGTAAAACCAGAAATTCTGGAAATGACTGTGGAACCACTTCCCTAACTCATTCCTTTCCCCCTTTTTCTTGATCTGCCCTGAGACATACAAGTATAGGGTGGTATATAAATTCTATTAATAATAATGCTAATAATAATAGCATAGTTCTATAAAGCTAATCAGTACAAATGGTAACAGCATATAAAACACACTCTGTTTTCTGATAGCTGTGACACCAAATACTCCCCGTTTCTATACCGCAATTATAGAAGAAAATTCAGCTTTGGACTGTTCACTGAGTTTCACACCAAAAGAAGTAAGTATATGAGATAATAATAAGCAACCAATTTTTTATCATGTGAAAAAGGGTTAACTCTATGTAATACTTAAAAAACCCCTGCTGAAGTCATCTTAGTCACTAAATTACTACATAGCAGCCTGTATAGCCTGTATAGCAGTGAAGCATGTACCTTGTTGTCGTACCTTGGAATTTGAACGGAATCCGGAATCCAAAATGTTTGGAAGCCCCATTGGACGTTCGGCTTCCAAAAACAGTTCACAAACCAGAACAATCACTTTTGGGTTTGCATCATTCAGGAGCCAGAACGTCTGAGTACTAAGGCGTTTGGGATCCAAGGTACAACTGTACATAAAGGGGGAGGGATAGTAAGGGGTTTTCCATGGCACTTCTTATTTCTGTTTCTTTGCTGCTCTGAGGAAGCTGTTAGCAGTATTCCCACTGTGCCTGGTAGGAATGGTTAGCCGATTCCCTGCTTCTGTTGCCTGAGAGTCCAGGTATTTACCTTTGGAAAACCAGTCTTCCTAGGTAAATAGCCTAATTGGGTATCCCTTACTGCCAATAATAATATTTGTAATCAAGGTCCTGGAATTAGTCAGGCAAGATTTTTTTTATGTCATGCGATTGTTTGGTCTTTAAAGAGTTACACATCTGTAAATCAGCTGAAAAACTGATGGTTTCTGTGCATGATGTACTGATTTGCGAGGAAGCATAATTTGTGGATTTTAAAAGAAAGGTGGGTAAAAATATTAAGTTGCTCTATAACCAATGATCTGGGAATAGCGCTGTTCAGTGAAGAGTGTAAAATATCTCATCATAAAGGCTTGAAGTAGCTTTTATTAAATGTGTTTTGGGTATGTCAAGTGCTCTAGTCCATAGGCAAAATCTTTGTTCCATTCAGGCATTCCCACACACTGTGTGTGTGTGTGTGTTTTCTGTATTCCTTTTTGTTATCAGTGAGAAAGTGATGACTTTTTCCCTCTAGGTGGCAGCATATGACTTCAGTCTTCCAATAAACATTAACGCTGATGAGGATGAACCTTCACTGAACACCAAAAAAACAAGTCTTTCTGGTTCAGCAAAGCATATCATTGTCCCACGGCCTCAACTGTTGACTATACCTACTAAAGTGTGCAAAGTTCAGGGAACTGGTAGGTAAACCTTAGAAACAACATAAATCTGTGTGCACGTTGTAATATAGCTCTCTTGCCTCCCACCTGCACCCTTGAGCTTTTTCTTGATAGAAGTGGGGAAACCAGCTGACAGAACAGAGGGGCTAGATCTGTGCCTTGACATAGCAGCTATTTGCAGTCGAGTGATAACTTGGGTGTCTGTCCTGTTTTAAGAGCTGCAGTCAACATTGTGCTGATGATGGCAATAATGTTACACATTTTAAGTAACACAATTAAGCAGCAATATATCTGAGTGCATAAATAAATGTGCATAAGTCAAATAAACAAAAACCATGGAAGCAAACTCTATACAAAAAAATCAAAATGCAACATAATTACAGTATATATCTAGAAAAATCTCATAAATAATGCAAAAAGCTCTTACATATAATCATACAATTACCAAAATAATTTACATACACACTGCACAAAACTAATATAAACATACATCCCAACACTCAACAGGCCCGCTCTCCTTGCACCAACCACATCACTCAGTCCACTCAAACATTCAACAAGCAATTATCATGCACAGAAAAATAGGGGCTGATGTAATTTTCAGTGGCAAGAAAATGATGCTAGTAATCTTAGATGCATTTAAAATATAATAAACTTTGCAGCTTGATTCCCCCCCTTATGTACACATCATTCTATACTTGCTAACTCTGCAGCCTCTCCCAGCAGTTTTTCTTGTTTCAAACAGTATCAACTTTTATTAACCACAGGAAATTGGTCAGTGTGGAAAAAAGTGACTAAATAACTTACATTCCACTTTGGCTCTCTTTAGTTTTGAGTGCAATACTGGGTATTAGGGAAGGAGACATGTTATAAAGAAGCATTTCCCTCCAAGGCTGCACCCAGACTGGCAGTTTTACATGTAACTGGCTACCAAAAGTTACACAAGCGTTACACACTGTGTGTTACATTCAGTGATCAAGCACTGATTGACCCCACTTCTCTGTGTTCTGCATCCCTACCAGGGAGTAAGCCCAAATGAAAGTAACGGAGCTTATTCCTGAACATGCGTGCATAGGTTTGTGCTGTAGTTGTTTGGACCAATCAGGAAAATCCCTGAAGCTCTTTAGTCAGGTATAAGCTTTATAGCACAATGTGCTATGCCAGTGCAGTGGTACCTTGGTTCTCAAATTTAATCTGTTCCTGAAGTCCATTCCAAACCCAAGCGTTCCAAAACCAAGGCATGCTTTCCCATAGAAAGTAATGCAAAATGGACCAATCCATTCCAAACTTTTAAAAACAACCCCTAAAACAGCAATTTAATATGTATTTTACTAACAAGACCATTGATCCATCAAATGAAAGCAATAATCAATATACTGTACTATAAAATAAATAAGACAGTATTGTAGATGATAAAAATTAAAATTATTATTTTTTCCTTACCTGCACTGATGATAGTCATTGTTTGAATGGGGGGCTTTTATCCATTTCTGCAGTCACACAATCAATCAGTAGCTGAACTGGGTTTCACACAGTCACAAAAACAAATTAACCTCAAAAACCTCAAAAACAAAAATGCAAAATAAATAGCAAAAACAAAAGAGCCAAACTTAATCTGTTCCAGAAGTCCATTTGACTTCTGAAATGTTCAAAACCCAAGGCGCAGCTTCTGATTGCTGCAGGTGCCCCGGAAACAATAGCCGACAGCCACATCGGATGTTTGGCTTCCGAAAAACGTTCAAAAACCGGAACACTTACTTCCAGGTTTTCGGTGTTTGAGAACCAAGGCATTTGAGAACCAAGGTATGACTGTATAATGCCACCAAATAAAGGTAAAGGTAAAGGTACCCCTGCCTGTACAGGCCAGTCTTGACAGACTCTGGGGTTGTGCGCCCATCTCACTCTAGAGGCCGGGGGCCAGCGCTGTCCGGAGACACTTCCGAGTCACGTGGCCAGCATGACATCGCTGCTCTGGCGAGCCAGAGCCGCACACGGAAACGCCGTTTACCTTCCCGCCAGTAAGCGGTCCCTATTTATCTACTTGCACCCGGGGGTGCTTTCGAACTGCTAGGTTGGCAGGCCACCAAATACAATGCCGTAAATGTTGCAGATTTTTAGGAATTGGGTGCAAGATATCATAATATGATGTAAAGGTGAATCGGTTATAAGACATGCCTGATAGGCTCTTGTAGCAGTTGGTCCCCTCTTCCACCGAGCTTTCCTTTTTCATTGTAATAGCTAGCCTTAATAATGATTACAATGTAGATGTGGCACACTAACTCAGAAGAAAGTCATTTCAAAGTGTGCATAGCACCACAGTCTTAAAAGTATTTTATCAAATTCTAGGCTGTATATTGTACTTTTATTTCTTTATTTCAATGCAGCATTTACTCTATGAAATAAAAAGTAATGCTATTATTTCTTTCTGTTTCTATTATTTCTTTATCTATACTTAAATTTGAGCAGCAAGCATAATCAATACACTTTTATGTAAAATGTAAGTGCCATTACAATAATAGAGTGGCTAATAATGGGTTTATGACATTCAGTGGTTTCAGAGAAAATAGTATGACTTGAACTCTCCATCATTAGTGGAAATTACTTTTTGACTATGATTAAAATAGATGGATTTAAATGCTACTTCAGTTCAGTTTGACTTAATTAGCAGCAACTCT
Organism: Podarcis muralis; assembly: GCF_964188315.1. Taxonomy (NCBI): domain Eukaryota; kingdom Metazoa; phylum Chordata; class Lepidosauria; order Squamata; family Lacertidae; genus Podarcis; species Podarcis muralis. Next base: position 60,279,830 of record NC_135658.1, read on the forward strand.
AAAGCACTTCCCATTGTCTTTGAAGAATACTGTATTGTTTGCTTTAAATTCATTTGAAAAGAAGGAGATACTGACTTCGTCGTAATAGGTATACGAAAAGACATCTCTTTTATTATTGTGTGCTTTAATGTTATATTCTTCTTGTTATTTTGGATGCAAATTTAAATTTTTAATGCATGTTATACGTAGGTTCAATTCAGACCTTGTAACCTAGTCCTGCATACCATAATTTCAAGGCTGGAATCATGCCTTAGACTCACACAATCCTACTCTTTTTCTCTCTCTCTTGCCCAGATTTCCTCCAATACTTAATGATTTTCTCTAACCATAGTTTGCTAAGACATCTAGATCATCAAACTACAATTAAGCCTGCTTCCAAGTCACTGTTTGCAAATTCTTCAAATTATGAAGATTCAGATGTCTTGTGGCTTGCAAATTTATTACGACATAAGCTTTTGTAGACCACTCTCAACTTCATCAGATCCATTGTATAGTCCAAAACTGACACGTTTTGGTGGGACAGTATGTAGGAGAGTGGGGGCACAGTGAAATGATATTCAAAAAGAACAGATAATAAAAAAATGGCAGTGACTAATTAAAGTTTAGTCGCTCATCTTCTAGTATGAGAGGGATCATAATCTGTCAGAAATGCCCTATTGCATTCTATGTAGGACAAACAGGTCAATCTCCAGGCAAAACAATACATTAACACAATCTGATTCAGCAGTGACAGTACCCAGAAACCTGGAGGGGGGAACATTTCAACCTACCAACACCCTGCAACTGACCATAAAAATGGCCATCCTTGAACAAAGGAATTAGAACTCAGCAAGCAATCCAATTTTGTCACTTTGGATTGAGATTATACATTTTTATTAAATTGCATGTTTTAATTAGCTAACTAATGGCAGGATGTTTGTGTTAACAGCAACGTTGCTTTGCTAATTTGTCACTGTCATTACTGTACTTTGCTTTCCCATAATTGTCACTGTTTGTTCTCTCAGCGTGTCGTTTCTCTTTGACTTCACTCTCATATAGCCAGAGCCGGCCCACCTTTGAGGCAGGGTGAGGCAGCTGTCTTGGGCAATAGAAGGCCACTGTGGGCACTCTGCCCACTCTGCTGCCATTGGCAGAGAAGTGGCACCGGCAACAGCACCGGTTTCCGATGAGATCTTGCTGAAGTCTTGCAAGATCTCACGGAGTGCAAAAGTCCTCGCAAGATCTCACCAGAAGCCTTGCAACCCAGGGAAGGGAGGCTGTGGCAGTGGAGCGGTGTGGCAGCACGTTCTTGTTTTACACCAGGTGGTGAACAGGGCACACCACGCCTGCATAATGCCAGCAGCAGATGGCAGCATACCAGAGAGTGGGAGGAGCATGATGGTGAAGTTGGCATGGCACAAACATGCCAACAGGAGCACTAGATTGGCCCAACTGATGTGACTGAACCATGCCATTCTTGAAGTGCCCCTCTTCCTCTCCATCATGGTATGCTGCAGGATTGAGGAAATGGACCGTGCTCTATTATAATTTATACCGGAATAATGGTATTAGCCTTCAAACTACTCAACAATTCTGTGGCAAAGTTGCCACAGTACTCTTTGTCAGTGTTTTTCAACCTTTTTTGGGCAAAGGCACACTAGTTTCATGAAAAAAATCACGAGGCACACCACCATTAGAAAATGTTAAAAAATTTAACTCTGTGCCTATATTGACTATATATAAACATACCGGGCTGCTGCTGCACAGGGCTGGACTCACTCGTCTCTCTTCCGAGACCCGACCGTGACCAACTGGTTCCAGATGACCTCCTCACCTCACGCTGCACCTGCAGCCTGGTCTGGATCCGGATGTGGTCTCTCTGCAGTGCCGACTCCCGCCGAGTCCTGGTCTCCGTCCGTCTCCTCCTGCTCCAGTCCTCCTGGTGACTCGAGTCACGACGTCTTCTTCTCTCCGCTGCTGCACACACTGTGCTCGGGCGGGAAGGAAGTCGGAAGATGATGTCCTACTGTGATAGGTCCAGGCTGGAGTCTGGACCAATCACAGCCCGGACATCAGAAAAGTGGAGGGTGTCACCCTGAGGAGCGCCAATCGGCGCCCCTGCTGGCCGAGGGTGGGGTCAAAAACCCCACCCCACCCATACCCAGGACACAGTCCGACTTTCTTTTAAAAAATCTTTCGAATTTTTCAATTTCCCCCATGTCACACCAGGCAACATCTCGCGACACACTAGTGTGCCGCGGAACAGTGGTTGAAAAACACTGCTCTTTGTTTTGCCCTTCTGTAAATGGGCAAACTATGTTTGAGTTACGGGGAGGAAGTGAAGAAGAGAGTCCAGACTGTGAGAGCCTGTGGCATGTTCTTGTGGAGGGTCAGATTTGTGACATTTGAGCCAACGTCTCAGTCAAACAGTGAAAGTAAGTCAGTACCAGGAGCATCTAAGTGATTATTGGTTTTAAACAAAGGATACTTGCAGAAGCATTTGTCCAGAGCTTAAAAATAACTGTGTATTTTTTTCTTTCTACAGTATTACAGCCACCACTGCAAGTTTCTCCTTTAGAAATCACATTTCAGTATTGTAGGAGAAGTTTGAAGTTGGGTGTTATAAGTGACAGCAATAACATAAAGGTAGGTATGTTACAGAGATGAGTGGATCTTCCAGTTCTGCTTTACTCTTGTTCTGTAGTGAATTATTAAACGGAGGTACATTTATTGTTCATGAGAAATGTGCTTTCTGTTTGTTAAACGACAAAAGCCTTGGTAAATAAAAATATTTTCAGTTTGGGTCTGAAACTCAACCATGAGGGAAACAGATGCATCTCTAAGTGGAGATCATTCCAGAGTTGATGCTACCGTAGAGGTCTTTCTACACATCTTCTCATTCGAAATTCCAGGGGGGACCGCAAGCAGATAATCCCTTTCCTGATGATTTTAAGGATCAAGTTGGCTGGTATTGGAGGAGGTGCTTCTGCAGATTATTTGGACTGTGGGCCATTCAGGGCTTTGTAAAACGCCACTAACACATGGAATTGAGCCTGGTAGCACACAGACAAGTAGTGCAGAGCTTTTAGGACAGCTGTTAAATGACCCCATGTTTCTGCTCTAGTTAAATAACCTGATAGCCATTGGGCTCATCCACACTTTTGTTTGTTCTGTGATCTCTAGACAGAGTTTTTCTTTTGTTCCACCACTTTCCCCAGGAAAGCCTGCTGCTTACTGCTGAATCAGAGCAAACACCAACCCACAGAAAACTGAATTGACCTTGGTTCCGATTCAGCAGTAAACAGTGAGGTTTCTCAGGGAAAGAGACAGGACAAAAGAAAAACCTGGTGGACCCATGCCTAGAAATCATGGGACAAACGGAAGTGTGAATAAGCCCACATTCTACACTAACTGCACCTTCCAAACCATTTTCAAGACAGCCCTGTGTAGGAGTCATTGTAATTATACAATAATCCAAAAGTGAGGTCACCAGAGCATGGGTTACTGATGTCAGGCTATCCTGGTTCAAAAACAGCTGCACCGGTCAGGCAGTTGTAGCTGGAAATAGGCACTCCTTGCCACCAACGTCACCTGGATCTGCAATGACAACCAAGGTCAAGGAGTGCATCCAAGCTATGCACCTACTGTATTGGGGGGGGGGAGGGACTTCTACCCCATCCAAAACAGGCTATCTTCCAAGTTCCTGGACTAAAGAGCTGTCTATCCATAGTACCTCTGTCTTATGTGAATTAAGTTATAGTTTATTAGCTCTTATCCATACTACATGGTAAGTACCATTATGTGCTCCCATCTGTGTTTGGTTATTTTCACTATGAGACTGGATCTACCTGTGCTCCAAGCATTGTTCAGCCTGTTTCATAGCCCAGAGTACCAAGGAACATTCTGAGCTTCACCAGAGCAGAGAGGACATTGTGGAGTCATCACATTGATAGCCTTACTCATTTTGCTATTCCACAACAAGACTTAAGTCTATTGAAGCAGGCATCAACCAAATGGATGACATTTCTAGGGCCTACCTCCACATTTCAAGGAAGGATGGCCACATATGGTTTTTCCAGTTTGTTACCACTAGTTTCACTTCTAATATCAAGTACTTTGTTTAGGACTTGCCTCAGCTTCAGGAGTTTTCATGGACTTGTCTGTCGCCCTAATAACATATTTCCAGACTCAAGGGTTTTGTTTCCATCCATACCTGGATGACATCCTGATGCCACTATTTTTGCGTGATATATTTAAGTATTGCTTCTGAAGTTTTCCTGTAGCATGGTGTGGTGTGGAGCTGTGGGGCTGCCCTCCCAACACTGATTTTACTGCAGCTTTCCTGGACAGGTCTAGGGTGGCACAGATTGGCAGCAAAGTTGAATGTGTAGGTCTGCCAGCAGGAATAGCAACTGCTATAGCAACACTGGTATCAGGAGGACGACTGCATGACTATTCTATCATTTGGACTGCTACTGAGGTTTTGGGAACATAAGCTTGAAATCTGAGTGGTGGTACATGACTTTGTGGACTCCACTCTCCTGAATGTTAATTAAAAACAGATAAGTATATCTTGCTGCAGTAATGAAAGTAATGACCCAGCTCTATTCCTCCACATCTTTCTACAGAAGCTACACCTGAAAAATGTCTCAAAGAAACAGATTACTTGGAGATTTGATCTTGATGCTGCTGGCAAAGCAGTAGATTCAGGCATCTTCAAATTTAGTTTGTATACTGGAGTTCTCTATCCAGGCCAGTCTACAGTTGTTACCATATGTTTCTGTCCATGTAAGTATTCCCCCAAACCTGATTCAGTTTGCTCTCTCTTTCTGTGTTTAAAATTAATGCAGTATGTTTAAGCTTTCGCCTTTGGAAGGGTTTTGAGGACTTTGAAAAGCAGCACCACCATTTATATTTCCTATTCTGTTTTAAAGCAAACACAATTTTCACTGAATGTTTGCAAAGTAGTTGATTGGTACCGGAAGAACACAAGCTGTAAATTCTGTATGCATAAACAACCATAAGCTAGGGAGGTTGACTTGATTCTGAACAAAATTTAATTTGCTGATGCTCAGAAGAATTATAATTGCTCCTGTTTGTTGTCTTATGAAAAGTGTACTTGCAATATGTTTATAGGGGTTTGGGAAACATCAGTTTCTGTCTTGAAACAAATATGCAAGCCAGAATGAATCAGCTGATAGTTGTTGAGCTCCACATTCCACCATGCAGGAACTGGATTTCAGTCTGGGAAATACTAAGAAGGCAGTCAAGGTTGCTTTGCTGCAGCCTCAGACATTGCTGCTTTATTGTATAACATATTTGACATAGTCAAGGGCTTACAAGTCTCCCGAGACTAGGCCTGTGTCATGGATAAAGTTAAATTCAACTTCCTACTAGTACAGCTGTGAACTCACCTCTCTCTTTTCAAAGCCAGCCTGTCGAAAACTTTGCTTGCTGTGCATCTATAGAATGTTTGATAGAGATACTACAAAGAGAAATAGGGTCTTAGCACTTTCCTTCCTTACTTAGAACATTTTCTGTTGTTTTATGTTGGAAAGTTCAGTAATGAAAAGGGCTAGTGATAGGCACATCACAAAGTGTGTATTTGAAAAAAGAGGTGTAGGTGTAGGTGCAGGGAGCTGTAGTTTTATCAAGATTGGTACAAGCAAGTTAACTGCTAAATCAGCCATTCAGTAAGTCCGCAAAAATAATTACTCCACATTTCCCTGTCCTGCCTACTTATTCATACATTTTGATGATAGTAATATGCCAACTAAAAGTGAAAAAGATACCGTCTCTAAGGCTCTCATACTAGCTGCTGGGCTAGTTTTTGCTTGACTAGATGAAGAGTAGTACAAGCCTGTGTCAAATATACCGTATTTTTCGCTCTATAACATGCAGTTTTTTCCTCCTGGAAAGTAAGGGGAAATGTCTGTGTGTGTTATGGAGCGAATGCCTACAGATGGCAGGGGAATCCGCTGCAGTTGTGAGCTCTCTTTGAAACTGCAAAGCGGGTGTAAGCGGCTCCTGTGAGCGAGCCGAGCCGGGCAGGAGGGAGAGAAGCAGAGCGGGGTTGGTTGCTTTAAAACAACCCCGTGCTCTATGTCCCTCTCTCTTCTCCACTGAGCTGCTAAGTAGCAGCAAAGCTTTTCAGCCAGCCTAGCCGGGAGGAGGGAGAGAAGCAGATCGGGGCTGGTTGCTTTAAAACAACCCCATGTCCCTGCCTGCAGTTTTTTGCTGTCCGATTTTGGATCAGCCACTGTAGGGGCTGTGTGTGTGTGTGTGTGTGTGTGTGTGCGTGCTTGAGCTATCGTTCTCCTCCTCCTCCTTCCTGTTCACTCTCACAGCGCCCCAGCGCTCTCCTGCGACTTTAGGAGTGATACTCTGTGTTTCTCTCTGTGTGTGAGGCATCGTTCTCCTTCTCTTGCTTCCCCTTCACTCTCCCAGCGCCCCTGCTACTTCCAGCGCCCCTGCGACTTTAGGATTGATACTCTGTGTGTGTGTGTGTGTGTGTGTGTGTGTGTGTGTCTGTGTGTGAGGCATCATTCTCCTCTTGCTTCCCCTTCACTCTCCCAGCGCCCCTGCGCTCTCCTGCGACTTTAGGATTGATACTCTGTGTGTGTGTGTCTGTGTGTGTGTGAGGCATCGTTCTCCTCTTGCTTCCCCTTCACTCTCCCAGCGCCCCTGCGCTCTCCTGCGACTTTAGGATTGATACTGTGTGTGTGTGTGTGAGAGAGGGGGGGGGGGATCGTTCTCCTTCTCTTGCTTCCCACTCCCAGCGCCCCTGCCTCTCCTGCGACTTTAGGATTGATACTCTGTGTGTGTGTGTGAGAGAGAGGGGGGGGGATCGTTCTCCTTCTCTTGCTTCCCACTCCCAGCGCCCCTGCGCTCTCCTGCGACTTTAGGATTGATACTGTGTGTGTGTGTGAGAGAGAGAGGGGGGGGATCGTTCTCCTTCTCTTGCTTCCCACTCCCAGCGCCCCTGCGCTCTCCTGCGACTTTAGGATTGATACTCTGTGTGTGTGTGTGTCTGTGTGTGAGAGGGATTGTTCTCCTCCTCCTGCTTCCTGTTCACTCCCCCAGCGCCCCTGCGACTTTAGGGCGACTTTAGCATGGATCCACATGGATCCTCAGGATTTTTGCATTGGGCTACCCCAAACTCACCGTCAGATCACATGTCTGTGGCCACAGCATGAACCACAAAAATCATACATCCACTGTTTTGTTTAGAATATTTTTTCTTGTTTTCCTCCTCTAAAAACTACGTGCGTGTTATGGTCTGGTGCGTGTTATAGAGCGAAAAATACGGTAAGTGATACTTGCCATTAAGGGATGTGCTGCAATATCAATGAGGAACCTATGGAGATATTAATTGTGAACTTGCTCACTACTGATGTTGTATCAAAAGTTGTCAAACAGAGTATGGTATCTTTTAAACTTTGCAAGAATGAAGTAAAGGGTAAAGATCTTTGAAGTGAGTCATTGCCCTTCATAAAAGCTGGGCCCCTTTACGAAAACCTCCAGCTGGTATAAAATGCTGCAACCAGACTAGTTAGTTACCTCTAGCCAGCGGCGTAGCGTGGGTTGTCAGCACCTGGGGCAAGGCAAGTAATTTGCGCCCCCTAACCCGGGGCAAGGCAAGTAATTTGCGCCCCCTAACCTGCCGCCGCTGCCAGCATCTTCTTGCTGCTGCCTGGGCTGGGGTATTTACGGTAAGGTAGCCACGGCGGCGGCGGCGGGTCCATGTCAGGTGATCTGAGGCGAGTTGCCGTGGGCGCTGCCGCCCAAACGACGCCGCTTGCCCGGAGGAGGAAGAGGGCAGAGAGGCGAGGAAAATGCAACATGGCTGCAGCGGCGGCGGGGCTGTGAGGAGGGACCGCGGCAAGCGCTGAGAGCCGCTGCCAGCTCGTCGGTTCCGCGAGACATGGGGCTCTGCTACAGCCTGCGCCCGAGGCTCTTTGGCGACTCTGGAGGCGGCGAGCGCGCCCCCCCGATGTTGCGCCCAGTGCGGACGGCCCCCCCCCAGCACCCCCCACACTACGCCACTGCCTCTAGCACATACCTCCACTGCTTAAAAAATTGCACTGGCCTCTAATAATCAATCAAAGTTCTTGACTCATAACAACTTAGGTGCATGATACCCCTGTCCGATCACTGAGATCTTTGAGGGAGTCCCTGTTACTGGTTCCCATGACTCACATGCATTATTCATATCTACCACATGCTGTGTGTTCAGCATTCTAGGTCCAGTTCTTTGGACCTCCTAGCTGAGATCAGGCACGCCCCTCCTCGATGACCCTCATGTGTTTGGTAACTGCTTTTTTAAAATTTCAGCAAGCATTTAAAATGTGATTTTATGGTTAATTTTCATTGTTTTTATGCTATATCCTTATTGAATCCTTCTTGAACCCCTATTTCCCATTACATAGAAAATGTAGTATATAAAGTTGAATCCAACAGAAATGCTACAGATTTGCTACAGATTAGCATGCTTAGCAAGAATCTAGTCTAATCTGCTGCTTAAAAAGCACACATAATTTATGTTAATATGAATAACCATTACATTCCCCTCCCCTCCCCCCAGATTGGGCTGGGGCATATACAGCTCAAGTGCCAGTTCTTCTGAATGAAGATGTGTCTGTTTACCGAATAGTCACTTTATCTGGGTCCATGACGTCATCCAAGATCAACTTTGAGCCTCAGCTCGTGATACTGACTCCAGTTCCTCTCAATGTGGAAACAGGGATAGATGTCTGTATAATTCCTCAGGATTATTTAAGGTAAATTACAATTTACCTAAATTACAGTTTAAGTTGCAATCAAGTATAAACTGCTTTCCCCTATTGGAGTTCTTCTGTAAAACTCATTAATTTAAAGGGTAAGAGGAAGCGGCATTTTTAAAAAAAAATGAGATTAATTTATACCTTCTTTTTTTCAAAATAATGTCTTGTGCTGCTGATAAATGAATAGGGGAAAAACAGTTGCAGCAAATTGTGAAGTTGCAGGATAGTTTATCTGTGAGACAGGCTTACCTACATCGCTTTTCCTAATTCTTACAATAATATGTATTAGGGATCTTGGGTTAATTAATTATGCCTTATTATGCGTCAGTAATTTGTTGTGAGACGGGGTATGGCATTGGATCAGAGTAGATGGCCAGATGCAGAAGTGAAAATCCTCTGCAGGCCACTTGGACAGGTGGGCAGGTAATATGATGACATCAGGGGACAGAAATTTCAAGTCACAATTGCAAATGAAAATTCTTCTGTTGTAGCCATAGCTTGAAGCAGAGCTTTTTGAATTTGGTGCCTTCTTTTCACTTTGCATGACATCAGAAAAAAAGTTACCTAATTGAAAAAGTGCCAAATTCAAGCCATGCCTACAGAGTATGCTTTCTTGAGTCTTTTGTTTTTGGAACTGCCGCTTGAATTGTTTTCCAACTTTCCAGTGCCTGATGTCTTATGATGCCAGACATGGAGAAGATACAGTACGTATGCGCCCAAAAGGTGGGCCAACCTTTGAGGCCCCATATGCTTAATTAGGCCTGTGGGCTGGAGGTTCCCCTCCACTGCTGTAATGAAGCTCAAGACTGCAGAGTAGTTGCTCATGTATAAAATGATAATTCGAACCACTGTAGCAAACAGGTTGGACTTAAGGATGTCAACATATAAGATCCTTGTTTGATGGAGGATCAGCTCCCGTTGTGTGCTGGTTCAGGACCAGACATCATCTCATCTTAGCCTATGCTGGACTGTTTCGACTTGCTACAGGCTTTTTTCCTGGAAATTCATTGAGTTGAGCAGAAAGGGAAGTTGGTCCGCTGAAGGCTCTTTCTGTAGCATCCATAGGGCTGCCAGGACAGCTCTGCTTGTGCACAGCACCATATCTAGAATTTGATTTAGTAAGGAACATCTTAGACCTGTTTGCCATTTAGTTATATACCATTTACTACCTAGCCTATGATGTTACTTAAGCTCCAGCTGCCCAAATTTTGGGAGGTTTTTTGGGGTGGTTTTTTTTGGTGCTGTGGAGGTTCAACTAGCCTTGTAGGATTGTGCTAATTGTAGGATTGTGTTCACCAAAATATATAAGTTGGTGATTTTATAGGTTTTTGATCTACGCATTCCTTTATTATTTAGAATGAATTGGATCTAAGGAATTATTCATGCATACCCTGGAGGGCTTTGGATGTGTGTTTGTTAAATAACTCATCACATCACATGATAAACCTCTTTTAGAACTTGAACAGGGTATCAGCTTGTGATATACTGCAGGTGGAACAGAAAGTTGTGGAGCTTTTTTTTAGGGAGGGAGGTCATAAGACGCTTTAAAAAACCCGTGACAATAACAAGCAGGCAAAGTAATAAAGATAAACTTAGTATCACAAACGATCGCCCATTTCATAGACAGAACGAGGGCGGTGGGGGCGGAGACTTCCACCACAATTCTAATTACAGCCAGCAATTTAAAGGGAGCCCACGATTGACCACGATGATTCGGGGATAGACCTATTGATTGTGATCAACCTGTTGGACATCGCTGTGATATAGCTTGGGGTTGTGCCTTTCCACTTGAAGAAGGAGTGTTCAAGCCCTTGACTTTGCTGAAAATTGTTCTTTGTACAAACACTAAATGGTGTTCCTAGCTGAAGTGGCTTTGCAAACGGACTCAACAAAGCAATATGCAAAATCAGCTTGGTGTTACTCTAAATTTTACTCTTCAAGAAGCTGGATAATGTAACAGTATAAACTTTGAAAATTATGAATAAGATTTAATATAACCTGAAGTCCTTCACCTTTTGTTTATGAACTCCCAAGTAAGAAGTGCTTGTTTAATACAAATTAGCTGTTACTTTACTCAAAGGATTCTCATCTGACAGCTCATTATAAAATGTATTTTTTTCCTTAAAGTAATTCTCTGAAAACAACTGTGAAAATATATTCTTCAACTTTGTTACGTTGATCCTTTGGGACTACATATCTTGCTGCTGCTTCTTTTTTTAATAGTTCGACAGTCTTGCAAGTTGAAATTTCAGAATTGGACTCTGGAGAGGATGTTCATCAGATTAATCCTTTAACAGTGGATTTTCCAAATGGCAATGTAATTCAAGTAACATCAGAAGGAAACAATATTGGATTTACCTGCCGTGTCAGTTTCTGTTCTTCAAAGCCAATTTCCTTTTTGAAGAATGTCTTCTTTGTTGATGGAGAAAAGAACAGGTAGTCACATTTAGGTACTTCTATGTGTAGAAATAACTTGGGAAAATTCTTAAAGATGTTACTTAGCTGAGGGGAAGTGTATAAAAAACGGAGAAAGATGTAGTCAGATTATGTCTTGAGGGCAAATCTCATTTGAAATGCTACTGTTTGAAATGGTTGATTTACAACATAGAGAGAAATCCAAAGAACGAGTGACCCAGTGCTGGTTCCAGGATTTTGATGGCCTGCAGGAAAAAAACATAACTTTGTTGAGCCAATGAAGTGGCCAAATAATCCATCCACCTGAGTGATCCACTAGTGGTTTCCTCTTTCCCACTCACCTGCAGAAGTGGGAGTGAAGAGGAGGAAAAGGACATTGTATAGCCCTTTTAATAGGAGGTGTGGCAGCAGAGCTCAAGTTCATTCTGGTATAGAAATAGGTTCAGAGAGTTACACCAGGTGCCAGGACTAGGGGGAGAGGGGAGACAAAATACAAGAAGACAGTTGCAAGGAATGGGGCAAGCTCAGCACAAAACCTATTTATATCGACTGCTTTCTATCTTGGCTCAGCTCATCCTGACTGGTCCTTTGAGCCTGCAACTACTCTTTCTCCTTCTCCTTGCCATGAAAGAGAGAAGTGGCAGGGCTTTTTTTTCAGGGGGAACTCAGAACTCAGTTCTGAGGTGGGTTCCAGAACCTCTCAGGTGAGTTTCAGCGGCTCTCAGGTGGCTGCCATTGCCATTCTAAGAGAAAGAGGAAGGTGTTTATGGTGAGTTCTGGCACCTCTTTTTCTAGAAGAATAGCCCTGGAAGATGGGTCTGTGGGCTGGTAGTGAAGTTAGAAAAGAAACAGCAACAGAGGGAGGTGAGCAAGCATGTAGCTGATTGCTACTCCTTCTCACCATTGTAATTTCTTGGGCGTTTCCCAGTTTTATTTATTTATATTACTTAATATATTTATAAATTGTACTTCCTTTAAAGGAGCTCAGGGCTATGTGCAACACACATATTAAGATTATAACACAAACAATAAAAGCATGCTAAAAAGAAGTAATAATAATTCAGTAAACACTGATTCAGATATTGTTGCTGAACATTAAGCATTCCAACATCAAGTGGTGAAAGTGTTCGACTAGGACGTGGGAGATCAGGGATTGAATCTCCACTCAGCCAAGAAGCTCACTGGGTGACCTTGGGTCTGTCACAGTCTCTCAGACTAACCTACCTGGCAGAAGAGAACATTTAGAGGGAAAAGAAGTGTGCATGCCACCTTGAACTCCTTGGAGAAAAGATGGGATATAAATATAATAAATAAATTAACTAGCAAAAGCCTGGGTAAATAAAGTGACACCTGAAGACCAGGAATGAGTTAATAGTTATGCCCTGTTTTTGGAGTGTTGCTCAATTAGCATTGTTTTAAAATAAGCTTTTGTATATTCATGATGCACAATTACACTATAAAATTTATATTTCTACCCCACAGAATTTTAACTTCCCCAGATGCCTAACAAAACAGATAAACATTTCTAGAAAACATTAAAAACCCATCCCATGAAATAATGTCAGGGACCAGAAGACTAAAACAACCAGCAATTATGCCAGAAATGCTCTCTAGAGATGTTTTCCCAACCCATGGTCTTAAAGGTGTAGCAAAATAACAAACCTGATTATGAATGCATAAATTTTTGAAAAGCTTAACAAGCAGGTGATGCTGTTGTTTGGGGAGTTGTCTGTCTTTAAGCACATTAAACGTGCTTTCTATCCTCAGGGCTGAAAATTACTGAAAGCCACTAGTCACAAGAATGAGGCAGAGCTTGGCATAATCAGCTAGCAATTACAGCATTTTTTTACTAATATCTAATCCGTTTTACAAAATTTCTAAATGGTTTGTACAAGGATTTTCCTTGTGGCAAGGAGTTCCATAGCTCAGCTTTCCTCAAGCTGCATATATACATTACCTCTGGAGGTATTATGACAGGCCTCCCATTTTAGGCAAAATTTGTTTTGCTGTGTTTGTGTGTTGCCTGGTGTGCTTATTGCTTCCCCTTCTACTAAAATGAATGAAAGTGTTTATGTGCAGGCATATGAATGTATGCATTGAAAAAGGCCATCAATATATTGTTGGACTCCCCCACCCATCACCCCCAGCCGGGGTGCCCCCTGGTCAGGGATGATGGGAGCTGTAGTCCAACAGCTACTGAAGGGTCACGGGTTTCTCATGCTTGCATTACAATGTGTGCAGTCTTCAGTTTGGGGCCCTGGTACCGAAGAAACTGAAAGTGTTAATTGAAAATATCTCCTGTTGTATTTCTAGATTTCCGCTTCAGGTGTCTGCAACAGCAGAGAATTGCCTCCTTACTGTGTATCCCTACCTGGCATGCCACCTTACCAACCAACAAATTACCCTGAGAAGTGGTGAGCAGAGAAGGTTTTATCTGCTTGGAAACTTTAAAGGATAGCTCAAATGCTTATCATAGTTAACACATTGTAGTGAGATTATCCTTAAAAAGGGCTTCTAATTTTCTTTGGCTACCAAACAGCATTTCAATTGCATGTCCTGTACAAGCTGATACCTTCTGTGGGTGGGAAAGAGTAGCAGTGAAAACTTAAAATGCCCAGTGTTATTCAAATGAAGAAAAACAGATAAGAAGCAGGAGGAGAGAGAAAGAGAGAGAGAGAGAGAGAGAGAGAGAGAGAGAGAGGAGGATCAATGAGTAAATCAAGAATGAATAAATTTGCAGAAGATGCAAATCAGTAGCGGTAAATGGAAGCTGGTTCTCCACATACAAAGTGAGGTAACTCTCCAGAATCTCTCTCTCTCTCTCTCTCTCTCTCTCTCTCTCTCATCCCCTTCCTTTCCATCCATCCATCCACACACATACCCCAGCCAGCTGTTTATATGTGCTTTCTCCCCTCTACACCCTTCCTTCCCTGCCTCCAGTCGGGACTTTCCTGATGCTGCTGAGAAATTGATGTGGGGTGCAGGGAGCTGACTGCTTTGCAAGTCACCTCTTCCCTTTTTACAATTTGGATAAATTTTGCATCCAGAGAAGCAGCAATCTGAGTGACCTCTAGCGTTGGAAAGGGCTCTCCTCTCAGATCCCTGGACCACCACTTCCTTCTTCATTCCCACTGCTCCACTCTTAGCCAACACCAGTCCTACCTATCCTGTTGCTGCTTAGCTGTCACCACAAACTAGTATTTGGAGGAGAAGGAATATGAGAACTTGAAAGGACGGAGGAGCTTGCGCACCCAACAGCCAAACCTGTTAGGAATAAGTTTTGAGCTTGGGTACTCCTTTCAACCCACAAACTCTTAGATTCCCCCAGCTTGTCGAGGAGACCCTTTCCTTCTTTTGTTCCTCCTTGTTGCTTCTTCACCAGCCAACCCTGGCTTCTCCAGCTCCAATGATGTACGGATCTAGGATTACTTCTTCCTTTTCTGCCTCCCCTTGCTGTTCAATGCTTCTGCTCTCCTAACTAGTAATTTAGAGGGTTGTTTGGGACAAGAGATAATGCAGAATATAATGAGGGGGGAGAAAATGTGTCAGATGAATGCTAGGGGACTCAATAACAGATATGAGGACCAAACATGGCCCATGGGCTGCCCATCTATAGTATGTAGAACGCAATTAGCGGGGGGGGGGGGAGGAAAGCAAATGCTTTTGTACTTATTAATTGCAGAAAGTATTGTAAAATGTGTAATGTTACATTTTAATCAAATTTGTAGATTGTAATGAGATAATTTACAGCACCGGAGAAACTTTGCAGCATCCATGCTATATTCCAGGATCATGTTCGCAAATATCTTCTGGTACTTTTGAGAGAATCACCAACTCTGAAGATTCTCTTGCAGGTATAATATACAGGATTTCTTTACAACCATGAGGGCTAGAAATGTTTGTTAATGACAATTTAGATTTCCAGGGTTTGTCTGAAGTTACTAGCTTCTGCGTTAGATTCCAAATCCTGCAGCATGGCTATAGTCATATAGGTTTCCAGACACCTGTAGGTTTAAGAGGTATCCTTGTTTAGGAGATGTGCTATGCAGTGGTTATGGCCCTACTAATACAACAAACAAAACTGACTTAACTATGCTAATCAGGATTTTATGTATGTTCCTGGACAGGATATCAAAACAAATAACACATTCTTGGGAATCAATATTAGAAAGTTTCAACAGATGCTGCTGCTGAGAAAAAGAATATCAGCTAGTTTATTAGCTGTCTTGTGTGGATTCACCCTAAAAGACCAAATATAAATACATTAAACAATAAATAAATACTGGACTAGATGGACCATTAGTCTAATCCAGCAGTAGTTTTGAAATCGACAATCTGGCTTCTTTTCAGAGGGAATGATTGTAGCAGGGTTGGCCAATCACAGTTCTTTGAGGGAGGGATTCAGTTCTGCTATTGGCACTTGCTTGAAAAGCATAGAATTGCAGAGTTGGAAAGAACCCCAAGGATCATATGATTCAATCCCCTGCAATGCAGGAATATGCAACTGTCCCATACAGGGATTGAACCTGCAGCATCGCTCCATGCTCTACCCAACAGGGGAAACTCACCAAACAATAGAGGGGATTTTAACTACCTCAGAACTGTTAAGGCCTGCAGTTGCAGGAAAACTACTGCAGATATCCTTTTGAAATTTGGCAGCATTCATCCCCACAATGGCATGCCACACCTACAAATGACACCAGATTCTGTTGAAAAGAAAAGAGATTTGTTCCTTTAAAAAATAAAATAAAAAGCCAAAAAGCAAACTTTAGATGTGGCCAGCACCTCTTTGTCTGGAATTTGCCAGCTTTTACCCAGCTAGGAGGGAATCATATACCTGCAAATTTCATTTGAGACTGTCATAAAATGAAATAAAGTTAGTAATTTGAGTGATTTACCTATGTTAGTGTGAAGGCACAATGCTTTGCTTTTCCTGAACTGAGATTCACATCTGAGGTGCTGAGTAGTCTCTAAAGCAGCCTGAGCTGATTTGGGACTGTTTTCTGAAGCGCTGAATCTTGTGATAAGTGCACATCTCTACTTAGCACACCAACAAATGTATGGTGGAACTGAAGAAATGTCAATGCATTTATTATCAGCTGATCTAATTAATCATGTTCCAGTATGGAGCTATACATTAATTTGGTCTGCTCTGACAGCTAATGATTTCTTCATAGTAGTGTAGCTACTGATCAGCCACCACAGTGTACAAACACACCCAAAGTCCTTGGTTTTATTTCCAGCAGAAATCAAACGTATAAGAAAGTAAGTGCTCTACTACTACTTTGTGTTCTAGGAAGTGGTATAATTACAACTAAATTCAGATATTTTTCTGCAGAATTGGAAAAGATGCTTGAAAGGCTGAAGAGCGAATCTTCCTATCCAACTAGACGTGCTAGAAGCAAATTTGAATTATTGGTTTTTCCTGATGAAGGCACAGAGGAGTATGCTTTTTATGAGAAAGTCATTTCAGCAGTTCAGAATTGGTTTACTCTCTTTGGTTGGTCTAAAGGGCCAAATCCCATTTCCATTCCACATTCTTTAAGACGGTACTAGCTCATTATTTTCTCACACTTCCTACCTTTTAAACAGTGAATGTCTTTTTCGTTTGATTAAAAGAACTGTTTTACTAAAATACCTGCAGTGGAATTTTACTGAGATCTTGGTAGGAGGTTGAAGACTGGGAGAGGAAAAGCCACAAATATACACCTCTAGTTTAAGCAAAATAATGAAGACCTGTGTAATGAGGCATGAACAGCTGAAAGGGGACACAGCTCTATGTGTGCCTTGATTTGGTTACAGGCTAACTTTCTGATTACCATATCTCTTTAAAATAATAAAAAATGAGTATATATAATATGTTTGCTCTCCTCTAGTTATAGCAGGCGGTATTGAACTAAGTGATACTCAGAGTAGATCCACTGACAGTATTGCAGCTAACTTAATTGTGTTCATTAATTTCAGTGGGTCTACTCTGATTAAAACTTAGTTCAATACCACCCATTGACTGAAATGCTTCCCTTGAGTCACCTTATTCCCAGGGTCCTAAAAACACTACCAAAGCTTGATAGCTTTATACCTTGGTGTTTTTTGTTTTTGTTTTTTTAAAATACTCATATAGTGAGGCAGATATTATTATATTTTTACTTATTTGCCTTTGTCTTCCATTAGCTAGAAAGGCTTAAAGTTGTATATTAATTTTCTTCACTTGTGGAGGTTCACTATAGCCCAACAGATGCATTTTCTAAACAAAAAGTAATTTGGTTAAATAACCGTAAATGTTAAATTTGGGACATTTTGTACATATACATGTGCACAGGTTGTGTCTAGCTCCATTGGGTATTCTGTCACTACTTATATTCTGAGGAGGAACAGAAAATATTCACGCACCATATATACCATATGTGTTTTATCTATACAAATATTAATTTGCATTCTTCCTTAATTTTTTTAAAATTTGGGTGGCAGTTCTCTTTTTAAGATCTTGGGAAGTCATAGGGCCTGGTGGCTGAAAGAAAATGTGTGTCAAAAACTGAATGCCAGTGGTATGGTATGATTTGGCGCAGATTTCACCTGTGCCATTCCATCTCTGCTCTACTTTCCTGCCTGAACAGGGACTGCTAGTAGGGATGTTCAAGATGTTCTTTTGAATATATATATTTTTTTACAAATAAATTTAGGAGGGATGCATAATACTAATGCTGATCAAATAAGTCTAGAATAAAAATAGCAATGGAAGGCAATAGAATTCTTGTAAAGCAGGGCTTCCTTGTTTAAAGATTTATTACTAGTTACCTGTCAGAAGGGTTTTAATGATCTAACAGCACATAGATAAACTAATTGATTATGATATGGTTGTAAAAGGCATCTTACAGAATTTTTATTTTTATACCTTAATTTATCAGAGAAGACAGAAATACAATCCAACAGTCCAACACAGATGCATCTTATATAGTGTTTGTGTATAGATTAGGGCCCAGAGCTGTATATGTACACTGGTGTCTTTAGATGAGCTCAACACTTTCTTCATACCAGTCTTTCCACAAGGGAGACCTCATTCGACCTGGCAAAAGCAGGTCAAATGGTGAAAGGCACAGATGTAACTCAACATACATAGGTAAAAAAGTGGTACCAGAGGACTTGACCACTCAAAATAAATTCAGGTCTTCACAGCCTGTGAATTGCATCATATGTTCAAGAGAATCACTATAGTGGAGTACATATTTCATAATTAAATCTCTAACCAGAGAGTTATCACATTAATGTGTTTTAATATTAGCTTGCTTTTAATAATGAAATAGAGTTGTTTTTATTTCTTTGCTCAGTGATGTCTGTAAAATTCAAATGGCTCCATCTGATGAAAAGCTTAGACAAAACCTTGGTAAAGATATAAAGACTATTTATGACCTGCTGCTCCATTTGAGTGGGCAGTTGCTGCCTGGAATTAGTTCAAGCCAGTCGTTGCCATGTGACCCCATAGAGAGAGTGGTGCAACTTCACTGGCAGCATTCTACAATGATCACTTTTCTCAGGTGAGTGTTTTAAAGATATTTTGCCATTATGTTTTGTCTAGTTGAAAAGTATTCCTAAGCCATGCTTGACCAGCGTATGGAGGGAGTAGTGTGCTGGATGGGGGCCAATAAACTGAAGCTGAATCCTAGCAAGATTGAGGTTCTGTGGATTTGTGGTTCCTGCATCTGGGAATTAGGTAGGCAGCCTGTTTTGGATGGGGCTGCTTTCCCCCTGAAAGATCAGGTTCACAGCTGCTGGAAGCCCTGGTGGCTTGTGTAGCACCAAGTGCCTATTTCCAGCTACAGCTGTTCCTTTTTAGATTATTACAAGGTGCTCTCCGTGAGGCTGCCTTTGAAAAGTGTTCAGAAGCTGCAGCTAGTGCAAAATGTAGCTGCCAGAGTTCTGCTCAGTCTGGTCCTCAGGGACAATTGAACAGCAGCCCTCAAAGATCTGTGCTGGCTGGCAGTTAACTAGTGAGCACAATTCAAGGTTTTGATGTATAAGCCCTAAGCAGCTAGGAACCTGGTTATCTGAGGACTGAGTCTCTCCTTAAATGGATTGCGACACTATTATCTGAGTGAGCACTTCTCCCCATTCCACTCTTCCCCTGTGTGACCTAAGATCTACTGGGGAGGACCTCCTTGTACTTCCAGCTGCAAGAGGTCTAGGACCAATCAAAAGGCCATTTCAGTAATAGTACTCTAGTTGTGGAATGCACTCCTCCTATAGGTTGGCTGGCTGCAATGTTGTTGTTATAAAATATGGCTAAACTGCTCAACACTTTCTTCATACCAGTCTTTCCACAAGGGAGACCTCATTCGACCTGGCAAAAGCAGGTCAAATGGTGAAAGGCACAGATGTAACTCAACATACATAGGTAAAAAAGTGGCACCAGAGGACTTGACCACTCAAAATAAATTCAGGTCTTCACAGCCTGTGAATTGCATCATATGTTCAAGAGCTGTTCAGGTCTAATGAAACCAAATGTGGAAGTTCCTGCAGTGAAGGCAGTGTGCTAAGATTTATATGAATGTCTAGCATCAAAAATAGGCCACTGTGGCCACATTAAAGTTCTTTTCATATAGAAATTGCCCAATATAGTTAATAAAATTGACTTATTACCCCATGTTTCACTCAAATACAAATTCCAGTAACTATGAACTTGATTGCAAAATGACCGTTGCTGGAAATGCTGATAAGGATGTTTAATTCTGACTGTGATTGCTGACTGGGTAAGACAAAGGAATAGGACACTTAAGCAATTCCTTTAAAAGGAGAAAAATGTGTCTGCCTTATTAAACAAAGAAATCTAGGCATACAGACTGAGAATACTTTTTCATTATAAGCATCTTGTGAAATATACTGAAATTAATACTGCAATTTTCTATATTTGTCATAAGGTTATTGTGGTGAGTAGTGCACCTGATTTTTAGGACAGATTTCTTGCCTGCCTACTTTGTGCAGAATTTCATAGCTATATATTTCAAATGTATTGGCACAGAAAGGGGGGCATGAACACAGAGCATCAGTGAAGAGTGTGAGAAAGGAACTTCAATTTCCAAGACTTTATTTATTGTTGTTGTTTAGTCGTTTAGTCGTGTCCGACTCTTCGTGACCCCATGGACCAGAGCATGCCAGGCACCCCTGTCTTCCACTGCCTCCCGCAGCTTGGTCAGACTCATGTTTGTCGCTTCAAGAACACTGTCCAACCATCTCGTCCTCTGTCGTCCCCTTCTCCTTGTGCCCTCCATCTTTCCCAACATCAGGGTCTTTTCCAGGGAGTCTTCTCTTCTCATGAGGTGGCCAAAGTATTGGAGCCTCAGCTTCACGATCTGTCCTTCCAGTGAGCACCCAGGGCTAATTTCCTTAAGAATGGAGAGGTTTGATCTTCTTGCAGTCCATGGGACTCTCAAGAGTCTCCTCCAGCACCATAATTCAAAAGCATCAATTCTTCGGCGATCAGCTTTCTTTATGGTCCAGCTCTGACTTCCATACATTACTACTGGGAAAACCATGGCTTTAACTATACGGACCTTTGTTTATTTATTATTTATTATTTATCCTTTATTCTTGTTTCTATATTGATGTTAGAGGTCAAGGAGCCAGCCTTCCTCACATTTTGCCTCAGTTTCTCCTTGACTTTGAAGATTATAAGAAATGGGCCTGTTTACAGCTTATGGTGAAGGTAATTTTATATAATGTAAATGTATCAATGCACTTCGATCTTGATCTTGGGCTTAATTTTAAGCATAAAGATTAATAAGTTTCCCCCCACTGGCATAGCCACATATAATGCTGTGTTTAATTCCAAATGTGCTATACTTGCTACTATTTTTTAAAGTTTGCTTGTGACTTACAGTGTACATTTATTCTCTCTACCTTATAATAACGTTATGTAATGGAGGGAATGTTCAGTTTTGCACCAAGTTGCTCATCGGGTTGAAGGTTGGGATTTGCTTCTTACTAGATGGCAGCCTATTAACAGACAAACTTTTGCATATTTATTTAGAAGTGAAGCCCATGTAGATGTGAATTCAATTGTAGCACTACTATGCATATCCTCATGTATAATAACACAGCATTTTCTGCATTTCTACTTGTTATACAGGGTGATTATATTAGAAAGCAACAGCTAATGTTTAGTGTTTGCTGTTGTCCAATTTAGAATGAAATCAAAGTATAAATCACAAGTTTCTCATATTTCTCCGAAGGTTGAGTCGTTTGATCCTAATGACAGTTATGTTTATGTTTTGGATGATTGTCTATTTGAAGCCATGAGCAAGCGAGCTTGGACAGATGTGTTGCTTCAAATATACAAGGTGAGATCAGCAAGCTTGTGCATATGTCTTAGGCAGGGTTCAAACATAATGCGAAACTGTGGTTTGTGCTAACCCTAAGTTAAGAATCCATTCAGTAGTTTGAGCTTTCATGTGTACAGCAGGCAAATCATGGTTTAGCACGGCTTTCTGCTTTTGTTTCTCATCTGCTAAGCCATGGTGTGTTATGATAGGTATGGGCAGGTGAGTCTATTTTTCAGTAATTTCACTGTTAATATTTCTAAACCTATTTTATCCTAAAATATGTGATGTTTGCACTTTTGGCATTTTGGTACATTTGAGCTCATAACTGCATTGGGAAATTTGGAGAAGTGTGAAATTCGAAAGATAATTATGTTCTGAACTGCACATTAGACTAAAGGTACAGATAATAGGTACATATGCTTCATGAGGCAAGGGTCCCTTGTGAAGCATAGAGCAGAAGTAAAAGGGAGAAGATAGTTGCCTTTGTGTTAGAGCAGGATCTTACCATTAGGTAGTATACTTAGTAAAGAGTTTGTGTAAGATATCTCACTTAGAGCAGTAGGGCTTATTCTGAGTAAATCTGTGTTTGTCGGTTATATAGAAGAAAGTTTTAAATAGTTTGTCCATTTTAGATTTTGGTTCTCCACCGTGTCTCCGCTGTTGAAGGTGATACCGAGAGCAGTGCAGAAAACTCCGAACATGTTCCACGTATAAGTGCTGATCCTTTGTCTAGTAATATATACTCTTCATCTGAAAGAATTCTTCTTATTTGGATGAACAGAAATTTTGAGAAGACACGAACAATTGTGTGGAAAGACAGCAAAAAAGGTGGGGGGAAATCACACCAACTTGCTAACTAGTATTCTGCTGGTAGTCCTGGTTTTTTATGTGCAGGAAGTCTATTATAAAGATTTTTCTAAGACCGATTTAAAAATAAGTTTAGTTTATTTCAGATATTGAAATATGAAGCTGTCCCTCTTGAAACATAGTCCCTCTTGAAAAAGTAATTTTTGAGGCCATTTTTTCTAAATTGGACAGTTCAGTTATTTTCTTCTTGAACAAAACGACTTCTCAAAGTCTTTTCAAAGTCTCAGAACAAAGGCATCCTTTGAAAAGAGCATTTTAAAAGTCAATTGTGTGACTTATTCACCTCTCTGACAGTACTATGCACCGCTCAAATTTTAGTTGTTGTTTTATTATACCAGTGAAAATGTAAAAGCGATGAATGTCAGTATAATTCTTCTTTCGACACCGACTGTGACTGCAGTGCTGAGTTTGATCTTTAAGTAGTTAGATTAAAGCAGTCTAAGTTAGAAAAGCATTAACATTTAAAATAATGTGCAAAATATTCTTCTGATATGAAATTAATACTTAAGAATATAACTTCAGTTTGGTGTATATGATGCAGAAATACTACAAGGCTTGTGATATGAATCCTTTAAATACTTCCTTTAAGCTATTTTATTTAACCAAGCCTCAACATAATTTTATAATGTATCTTCTCTAAATTACTGCCCTAGGCCTATGACATTCCTCCTCATTAATGACCTGTTCTTATTCACTAATGATCTGATCCTGTTCCATGCTGTGCTATCAAAACAGGGTTAGGATTAGTGTCATGTGGTGCCATAACACATGTTGTGGTGCCACTCTTGAGACCCAAACCAACTAGCTCTCTAGACAGGTCCTCAGCCTGTGTCAAAAGGAAAAAGACATTTTAACTAGGACTGGAGATTCATGAAGCCCACACAAGGCTCAATTATATTACATGCTTAAGAATGTTTATGCAGACCTGTTTCCCTATATCCATATGGTGTGTCCAGCAGCCGGAGTGAAACAAACGCAGCGTTAGAACAGATTAAGACACAGTCTGAATAGTGAACTATTCATCCAGGGCCTACTCTAGGAGCTGAGACATAGAGAGAAAAGGTGCTATGTACAGGAAATTCAAGGACGTGTTGTTTGAGAGTGAAAGTGCCACCCCATCTGACACCCATGCTCAAGAACTACAAGACTATTTAAAGGATTCGTGTCACAAGCCTTGTGGCAATTCTGCATCATATACACCATACACACCAAATTGATATTATATTATTAAGTATTAATTTCATATCAGAAGAATATTTTGCACATGAGCTACCTGTTCATATTTCCTGTGCTCAGGCAGGAGAAGCCAGCAAGGTGTGATAGAAGACTGGCAGCAGAAAGGACGGACAAGTGCTATAATAAACAGGGATACTGAGGGTCATACGATACCTGCTGTTAAATGAATCTGTCTCCATGGTTAAGAGATTGACAGTGCCACTCAGGCTCATGTGTTCCTTTTTTCTTCTCTTCCACTCCCTTCTCTTACAGTTCAGTTCTACCCTCCCATTTGTTTCAGTTTTGTTGCTGTATTCAGTGGATGTCAAGAGCAAAGGGTTGTGGTGGGGTCGGTCCGGCCTGGGTGTCCGGCCTGGGTGTCATCACTGAGGGAGGTGACATTCGGCGCGCTGTCTGCCCGCGACTCCCAAGCCTACCCTGAGTTGTCAGGGGAAGGGGCGGAACTGTGCCGCCTTGCTGGTGGCCTTCCCCCCTTCCCCCCTCGTTTTGACAGCTCTTTGAACTGGATGCTATTTGACAGCTCAGAGGACTATTGGGAGTTGCGGGCGCACGGCGCGCCATTGCTCCTCGCTACTTGGTTTCTTCCTGGGGGGAGGGGAAGCCTCTCCCGAGCTGTCAAAGGGAAGAGGGCAGGGAGGAAGGCTGCTGGCAAAGTGGGATGCTCACCCCCTGGGATGCTCACCATGGCCACACCCTCCTTGGACCCTTGCCCTGTCCCCATTGCTCTGCCTTCAGGCACACAGCATGTGCGCCGCTCTGGGTGCCGGAGCAGCTAGCTCTGCCTCTGGTCAAGAGCAAGTAAGAATTTAAATTATATCCATGCCCTGCACCCCCGTTAGTAATGTCCTGTGTCACTGAAAACCCTGCATGAGCAGATTGCCTGCATGGATTCCTCTGGTTCTGCAGCCTGAACATGCAGAACGCTTGAGGGTTTCTATGGTTCAGCTGTCTGAGAACTGCTTTTGTTTGCTTGTTTTAAAGAACCCGTTAAAACCAGTCAGATAGCAATTCTACTTGAAAGTCTAGCACTACATAATAGTGTTGCTCTTTAGTAAGTTGGAGCAAAGAGCGCCTTTAGTTCCATGCATTGAAATAAAATCTTTGAACTGGATGCTATTGAGATGTCAGGTAAAATGACAGGTTATAAGTTTGATCTTGCATGTGCTGTACCTTCTTTTCTTGATGTTGCCTTAAGTTATGTTCTCAGGCTCTTTGTTGCTACAAGGGCACTAAACAAAATTCTTTTTTATATAGATTTCCTCCCACAGTGATAATCTCTTAAGCTCTGACACTCATCCAAGCCATCATAAACTGTAGAAGCCTTTAGAAACTTGTTTAAATAAAAAAAAATTTGACCCATGCTTCAACTGCAGTTTGGGACCAATAATGGAAGGTTTGTTTATGCCTTCCCAGACTTTTACTTCAAAAGTCAGAAGGAGATAATCTTAAATGCTAAGTGACATTTCTGCTATGAATCATGTACCTCTTTGTGGTGTGAATTTAGTACTAAAATATTTTTATTAAATCTTTTTGGAAGAGTGGGTGCATCTGATCTCAGAACCTAAAATATGGTTAGGGTGTACAGGTGTTATATGCATATTAACATGAATATCTGCCTAAAATTTGCGGACAATCCCAGATGATTTTTATTTCTGAAAAATAAGAAGCTGTATTCAGATATTTACAGTATTTACCTGGGACTGTCAGTATCCTTATTTAATCTTCAAAATTCGTAAAATTTTGGGTATTCAGTGTAATACCCAAAATCTCGGGTATCCAGCACAACAGGGGACTGGAGTCTCCTCCTTGTCCTCAGTGCCAGCATGTACTCAGTTGCCCACTTGTTCAGGTGAGCATCAAGAACAGAGACAAGAAAGAGAAGTGATTGCCTTCAGATCCTCATCCAGCATGAAGATTGGGCCCAGTTCCCTATTGCTTTCCAGAGGAAGGTGGTGAATGGGCAAGTAGGCTGCAGTTGCAGTTTCTGCTCTTCATAGCTATTGGCTTGTCCACCAGTAATTGTAATGTTGATGAGAAGGCACTTTTGATAGCAAGGCAACAAGCCATCCTTGCCCCTGTCTGATTTTGGTCAATGAAGGTTTTTTCTCATATGAATTCACTCAATACTGAACTGCATATGTCTGATTTAATTTTTTAAAAAATTATTTATACATAATTTTGCAGTTGTCTGTCTAAACAACTCTAAAGTTACAACATAGACCAAAATACATAGTTTAAGAGTAAATCAACAAAATACATATAAAATACCACACACATTTATAAAACAGTTATTACATTGTGGGAATCATACATACAATTTTATTTTTAAAGGGCTGGACTGCTGAGTACAATGCTGTGAATAAGAGGTGCTGACTTGGGGGCAATTTCAGGTCACCATAGCTACCAGGTGACTATTTAATGACAATTCTTGCATAGAGTGACATAAACCCCATGTTCCTTTATTAATGTTGCAATGGCTTTGCTCAACCTTTTAGTGCAGCTGAAACCTTCTAATTACTTTTAAATATTAAAAATTTCCAGGGCTGGGTTTTGGAATTGGGTTACATTTTAATTCATTATGGTGTTTACCTATGACTCTAGTGCTAATGCAATTTTGGCTGGTAAATATTCTAAGTGCTGATGTATTAATTATTAAAGCTGAGTAACATAATTGTCAATTAAGACATATGGGAGTTCTAATTAATGCATTTGCTTTTCAACTGCACAAGAAAAGCAAATAATTGTTAGGACTGAGATAGCAAAAAAATGAAGCAGAGGTAAAACTAGTCAGCTTAGCTGGGCATCAGTAAATGGAATCTGTTGTTTTATTTGCATAATAAAACATTTCATTTGTTAGAGAACTAGCTCCAAATAAACGAGTACTTTAAGAGTGCTTCTTGAGTTTGAGTGCTAATGTACAATCTGTCTCTAGTAATTTTGAGCTTTAGGTATGGTGTATATATAAGAGTGGGACGCGGGTGGTGCTGTGGTCTAAACCACTGAGCCTCTTGGGCTTGCTGATCAGAAGGTCGGCGGTTTGAATCCCCATGACGGGGTGAGCTCCCATTGCTTGGTTCCAGCTCCTTCCAACCTAGCAGTTCGAAAGCACGCCAAAAAGTGCAAGTAGATAAATAGGTACCACTCCGATGGGAAGGTAAACGGCTTTTCCGTGCACTGCTCTGGTTTCAGTGTTCCGTTGCACCAGAAGCAGCTTAGTCATGCTGGCCACATGACCCGGAAAAACTGTTTGCGGACAAACGCCGGCTCCCTCAGTCTGTAAAGCGAGATGAGCACCGCAACCCCAGAATCATCTGTAACTAGACTTAACTGTCAGGGGTCCTTTACCTTTACCTTTTTATATATAAGAGTGAGGAATTTTTGTTGACCTCCATTCCAGCTATTATCTTAGGAGATTTTCCCCCAAAGAGCCATTTTAGGGTAACATATATGCATCCTTTGCCAATAGATAATTCTAATGAATGCTTATCTATAAATACTTCCATTTGCTGAATAGCCTGTCGATAGATCAGTCTATAGATCTATTTGCAGGATCTGTTGTGGTTGGGCTTCATGTGATCTTCATCCTAAAGGATGATGAAGATGTCTGAGAACCGAAAGCCTACCAACATAATTTGATGAGGGGACATTGCATGAGCGAATTAAACTACAATTTATCTAGGAAGATTGGGTAGACATACTTGAAATATTGTACTATGTTTATAATATGATTTTCCACAAGGAAAAAATGGAGGAATTTTGTCAGAATAGGCTCACAGATTCTTCAGGGGAAAACACTAAATTCTCATTTCAAACAGGTGATATACCACCTACAAGATGGATAGTAAACTTTGATAAAGATCTGCTTGATGGCCTTGTCCTAGCTGCTCAAGTAGCCAAATATTGCCCTTATTTGGTAAGAAAGCTTTTCACTATTTTGATGGAAATATTATTTGTTAGTTTTAAAATACTTGTATTGCATTAAGAGAAATCAGTGTTCAATGTATTATTAGGCAATTGATAAAAAATAAAAAATGCCATGATCAACTTGAGCTTGAACAGGAGGGAAATAATAAGTTATCCGTCTCTCATTTTGCTATTGTGCCAGCTACCTATTTTATCTTCTCTCTAATCTTTCCTTTTCTTCCTTCACTGTGCTCAGACTCATAACTTAATAGCTTCTGTTATCTGAGTCTTTCATTCTAGTCTCTGCCTTGTAACGTGCTTCTCCCTAGGCTCTCACTTCTCCCTTCATTTAAGGCTGCATTTCTGCTTCATGCCCATCATCAAGACCCACTTTTCTTAACTACCCTAAATGTTCCATTGTCTGTTCCTAACATCCTCCACTTCCAATCCAAATTGTATTATTGTGACATATATCTCTCTGTTGGGTAAAGTGTCATTTGTTTTGTCTTCGCTTATGGCTGCAGCTAAACAAATGCACAGTGGAACCAGTGCATGATCTCCAGATTCTTGTCCCACAATGCTGGTTCTAAATTTAGCTCGCTACATTTTAGGGTAAGTGTGGATGGAAGCCATTAGGTAGACTTGAAAACACAGGAGTGGTTGGAGTTGGTAATTAATTAATTGCCTTTCACATATGTCTCAAGGTCATTTACAAGCAAACCATAAAAACATATTTATATAGTTTAAAAAGCTGTAACCCCCACCCCAGAAGACAGATTTAAAAGCAACACAAAATGAACACCTAAGGCAGAGACCTTTTTTTCCTGCTGGAAACGCTTGTCAATTAGGTGTCAAGCAGGAAGCTAGAGAACAAGTAAACTGACTAAGTGGTTTTCTACTGACAAAATCACTTTGTTTTGGAGGTTCCTGATGAAGAAAATGGGGTGTAGGGTAGCACCTGCTTTGTGTTGCTGGACATTGCCATTTCGGCCCCTAGAATCTCCAGCTGAAAGAATCCCAGGTGGCCATGCTAGGAATGACCTTTGAGACATTGGCGAGTGACTGTCAGTCAGAGCAGACAGTAGTGGTCTTGATGAGCCACTGTTCTGACATGCAGTTAGCCAGCTTTGGTATGATTCTTGGAGTGGCAGCAACAATAAGTGAAGTGAATAAGGTGAATAAGGTGAGGAAGTGCAGCAACATAAAGCTGCACCTTTCTGAATAAGGTGTCATCAAGGTGTGCTAGTGCCACAATGTTCAAAGGAACAAAGAAAAAGACTAACTGTTATTTTGAATGGAAACATGTGAGCTCTTGAAGACAAGGCGGTAGAAAGCCCGATGTGTAAGGAAATCAGAAAGTATTAAATAGGGATGTTTATTCCAAATCCTGAACTAGGACCTAATTACTAAGATGATTTAGAAGGAGTTCAGTTGTTTTTTTTTTTATTTTATCTGCAGATTTCAACACACTTTGTGAATATGTACACTAATCCACAAACTTCTGAACAATGTCTTCACAATTGCCTGATTCTTGTAAATGCTTTTCATGCAATAAGCCTTGACATACATGTACTGGTAAGTGGAACTAAGTTATGAATGGTCTGTGAACGGTTTTGTTCTTTATTCTTGTATATTGGGATAAGTTAACTTTTCATAATGGCCTTGCTAAAAGGCATTGAGTAAAACTATTTGAATAGGGCAATCTTAAAAGGGCACTGTGGGTGCCTACTGGCCAGGGTGGAAGAGCTTTTTTTCTTTTTGGCTGCCACAGCAGAGGGGCAAAAATGTTGAGCAAAAATGTGAGTAAGGGGACACACAACAGAGGTGTTTAAAATTATGTATGGTATGGAGAAAGTAGACAGAAGTTTTTCTTTTTCTTCCTCTGTCATAACAGTAGAACATAGGGACAGTGAAGCTGAATTTTGGAATATCCAGGGCAGACAAATGGAAGTGCCTCTGGACAGAGTTTGTGGTTAAACTACTGAACTCATTCACACAAGATGTAGTAACACCAACCAATGTTTGTGCTTTAAAGTGTATTAGAAAAATTCATGGGTGATAAAAGCTCTCAGTGGCTCCTAGTCATGCTGGTTGTGTTCTCACAGTGGCCAACCAGCTGCCTATAGGAAGCTAACAAACAGGGTCTGAGCATAACAGCAGTCTCTCTTGTCTTCTCTACCAACTGGTATTCAGAGGTATAGTGCCTCTTATAGCAGAGCTAAGAAGTGAAGCAGAGGACATCTGCTTGAGTGGGAAGGCCTGTGCAGAGCTGGTCTGAAGCCTGGATGGGCCTGTCACATCCCCTTACCTGAACATGTCAGGGATTGAACCTGAGACTTCAACATGCAAAACATGGGCTCTTACTATTGAGCATCAACCTTTTACCTCACTGCAGCTGTTAAATTAGCAAAGCAAATCAGAAAGCTTGTCACTGAATTGTAGCTCAGACTTGAGGTGAATCAACACAGTTGAACAAAGGGGCTGGAAATGTTGCATTTTTCACTCAGAGTATAATATATATTTTGGTTTATGCATAGAAAAATAATGGTTACCTTCATACAGAATCTGAATATTAAACAAATGGGCTTTACTACAGACCAGTACTTGCTGGATTCAGTCATTTACTTGCATTTTAAACCCAAATTACCATAAAATCCATTGGGTTAGAGTGTATTTCTGCCCTACAAATAAAAAATATATTAACAGTTGTGATATTCATCTGCTTTACTCTAATTGCAGAAAGCTGCATTGTACTTCTAGTGCCATGAATGATGCCATATTTTATGAGATTATTAATGAACCAATTATGTGAACTGGTTAATCCTATTATTTTTTTTACTGAGGTACTCTAAAAATGATGTGGGATGCAGTAATGGCAGGGTGGATACATTTAGTCATAAGTCAGTATCTGTGAATAACTGCATCCGCTGAATTTCAGAATGCTTGTTTTGTAGTATACCTTGCAGTTTCAATAATGTATTAAAATGTAAATGATAGATCTTTGTGACAATGGAAATATGTTTTTATGTTGAAACTTGGTGAAAATGTAATCTCTATTAGTTAAAGTAGTTCTACAATCCTCATTTTCAGCAGTCATGCAATTTATTACAACACAATGAAAGTAAAATTTATTCCCTGTTCCTCATTGAAATATACTTTGTATGTATTGGGGTTTGAAAGTTTAAATTCTTGTGTCTAGGATTTACCCTTTGCTTTTGTTGTTCCTTTATGTATGAAAAATCGGTAGTCGAGATGATAACTTGATATTGAAATTCCTTCATTTATAAGCTTTGGTGGGGGGAACTTTATCCACAGCATGAACTTACTCTGCATCTTTTTTAAATTAGGCTACAGACATTTGTGATCCAAATCCAATCACAATGCTTATGCTTTGTGTCTATTTATATGAGTGGCTTCCCCAGTATTTACCTAAGAAATCTGTTGAGTTTGCTGGTCCGCTTCATGCTACTGTTGTTAGAAAGGTACTAACTGTTTTTTTTTCTACTTTTAAGTGACTCCTTAAGGAAATTACATTGTGAGTTCCTTGCGCTGGGAGGAAACAAAACTTTAATCCCTGGCTTAGTATTATGTTTGAACTAGGGGTTGTGGTTTGTTTCGCTCCCCAAAATTCAGGCTCTGTATACATGGTTGGTTCTTGGTTAACTGATCAATCTCTGGGATTGTTGTTTCTTCCTCTGTGCATGAGCAGAGAAGAGCAAAACAGATGTGAAGGGCATGATTATGGCAAATCATTAGCTATGGTTTACCATGATATGTGAACAAGACCTTAATAGATGCACTATGTAAATGCTACTGATTATGTGTTGCATATATTTCCACAATATTTCAGTGCTGGGGAAAGGCAATCTTTTCCCCATGTAGCAGGACAATTGCTACTTGGAGTGGCTTTCTGGAACACGGCAGCTCAGACATCACAGCCATCCGTTAGTGTTATCACTGGGAATAAGGAGCACTGTACTTCCCAGTGTATGTGCTACATTGTACTGACAGCAGAATATTGTGCAAAATAAACAAATCTTGCATGGTTTTTGCTTGAACCTTCCTGGGCACATGATCAGTTTCAGAGGTCCTGCTCTGGGCTGGCATGAAAAGTCAATCAAGACGGTGTTTACCAGGAGCAAGCCTAGTGGCCTTTAAACAGAATCTAAATACTTATTCCTCACACTCTCAAGCTTTTTACTGATTTTATTGCTACATGAATAACACATCCCTACCTGGCATTATTTTATTACACTATTGGTTCACAATACCACTCTTTGTGGTGTGGTGTTTAAGAACATTCTAGAATAAACTGTCTGGTGAGAGCTTTCAGAAAAGGTGGGATGGAAATAAAATAAAATGTTATTTGTTTATTTATTTGCAACAGATACAGTTAAAAAACCCAAGTATCAAGCCTTTGGTTTACACTGCTACAATTTTAGGAAGAGAATGTGCTGATTTTTCATTACCTAAAGGAAATATGGTCACCATTCCCCCAAAGTAAGTAGCCTTCCATTTTGTTTTACTGAACGAGATAGTCTCTATTCCTTCTTTATCTTTTGTAGGATATTTTGCAGAACAGCAGGTGTCTGAATGAGACATAATGTTCCCAGTCTTCAAATCACAGTGTATATTAGAAGGATACTATGGGCTTGTATACTCCCCTTTCACTTTCTGGCTTTCCCTCTCAAGTATGAGAGGAGGGAGTGTGTGAGCCCATGATGTATTATGTCTGAATTGGATCAGGGGTAAAGCAGCAAATACTATGTAAAAGCTTTTCCTCGATGCTTGATCTCTAAATGAATTCAAATAAGGAGCTCTTCCTCTGCAAATTGCCATTTTACGTTTCTTGCAAATAGTTCAATAGGTTGAGCAACACAGATCATCCCCTGCTGCACTTCGTATTAATCAGAATTGCTTCAAAACAAAGTGATGGTACAAAATTAACTTGCAATGGAGAAAAATGTCTGAAACATTAAGATTTCTATAATTCAGCTCCTGTTGCTCTTTATTAACTTATAGCTATCTTTATTTTATTTTTAAGTTAAGTTAGGTGCATATGTGTGAGACAGTTTCAGGGCTCTGGTGATGGGGAAATTAAAGCTGGAGAGGAGGAGGAATTGGAGAGGGTTCAGATGGAAGTGGATGCAGCTAAAGGGGGCATTTGCAGTGTTGTGGAGGAGCAAGAGGGGGCATGGGGAGAAATTAAGGGGAATATGTTAGTGTCCCTCCCTTCTTAAACTTCTTATATTCCTTAGTACATCCCATAATAGAAACAAAGGATGAGTAGCCCTCAAATGTTCTGTAGTACCTTCACACAATGTATTTGACACCTGGTACCATGGGTTGTCTTCAACATGAAGTTGAAGTCTACAACTCCTACAACTCCTTCTCATTAATTCAATCAATCCGAGGTAATCTTCCAAGTCAGGAGAAATAAGAATATAAGATGTTGTGTAAGTAAGCTTACAGATAAGTAAGCTGTATTTTATTTTCCTTTCCCCGTCTGCTTTGTAAAATTCTATAAAAATAATAAAAAGCTTTATTTTCTAACTGTATGGAATTTTGCCAACTCTAGTGCATCCTGCTTTTTGACATTTTAACACAGTAGGTTATTTTTAGTCAATAAAAATAATTTCATGTAAGCTACTTGCTTAAATCTCTCGTTTTTAAATGTTGGCAAAATTGAAAGTTTAAGGAGTCGTCGACATAACCTCCTAAACAGCACTTTGTCAATACATTTAGCTGTTTTCTCCAGAGTTAATACAGCATGAAGTTAGAACAATAACGTACTTGAAAAGATGTTTGTTTTCTAAAATCAGCTGTTTATGATTATCAGCTAAGGTCTGGATGTACTGTATAAAATATTTAAAACAAGTACTTTAAAAGGATGAAGAAAATAATAGAAACTGAGCTTTGTAGATAGACTGATTGTATCCTACACTTGTCTCCTACAGCTCAGCTCGCATAGGTGCCATGGCAACTAGGGACACATCCCTTGGATCCCCACATAGTCCCACCACATTTTATATATTGTGGGTGGCTGAGCACACTGCAAAGCGATGTGACAGTGGGGCTCCCATTGCTTTGTGTCTTAATTTTCCCAACATGTCTCTGGGACCCATATAATACGAGATCCAGAAAAAGAACTCTAGAACATCTGGTGAAAATAAATTAAATACTAATTTGAACAGAATGCAATGAATTTGGTATATATTTTATTCAGAAATTTATAAATAATTTAAAAATTACTTTGGGTTTAATTTTAATGGCGTACACAAATCTTTCTGTGCCAGTTTTAGTCAGTGGTGTTCTATTAATTTTTTTTTTTTTACTATTCAGGATTCTTGTTCTAGGGCTTGTAAGGCTTATTTCCCCACATGCTCTTCTGTTGTCAAATATTTATTCAATGCATACTTTTACTAGATTTGAAATATCTATTTTTACCATTTTGTGATTTATTCTGGGAAAGACTTTGCCATAATGCCATTGCAAAATATATTGCTGTATCTCCTGACTTAGGAGCCAAACAACCATAAATGTGGAGTTTACTAGTCGCTTCCTGCATCCTGCTGAAGCTGTGCTGTTACTTATTACAAAAGCTTTAACTGGAGTGGTTGGGGCTACTATGGCTTTCTCCTTGAAGACAAAGATCAGTCGTATTAAACTTGCTGTAGGTACCATGCACTTAATGATAAAATCTGTAGTCCGTTAGAATCAAGTTTTCATGTGTATTATAGAATAATAGGTCATATTTATTGTTTGTTCCAGATAGCAAACACCCTAAGATATTATATAGTGAGTCCATGTTTAAAGATCTCTCTGTTATTGAAGATGCTGAAATATCTCTTGCATTATTAAAACAGGGCTGAGGAACCAGCGGTCCATGGTTCAGATGTTTCAGTGGAGCATCTCAATGCACCATGTGCCATCACCTTTTTGCCCAGCCTCCCATTTAACAGGCTTGAAAAAAGCCCAATTGCTGTGAGAGGTGTATTTTTTGAGGAGGAGGGATCACAGCTGGGAAGGGAAGAGCTAACACTCCCTGGGCACTGTGGTACCCAGCCAAAAATAGTGCCCCACACCACAAAATGTTAACATGCTTGTTTGAAGCCTAATTGCTGGAGGCTGGAGAGCAGCAAGTGTGTGTGTGTGTGTGTGTGTGTGTCCCAATTTTGGACCTGCCTGCTTTAGTCCTGATCACCACTGCCTTGCAGCCCTCAGAATATTAACCATGAGGGAATGTGTCCCTCAGGCTGAAAAAAGTTTCCTCGCTGTTGCCAGTTCCCAGGGGCGTCTTATCCATAGAGGCTAGTGGTGCAGGGTGCCAAGTTCTGGAGTGCGCCAGGGAAGAGGCGGAGGCTGGACGCAGTGCCTCCTGGCATCAGCTCGCCGCCCTTGCCTGCCTCCGCCATGCCGCGCCGAAGCAGCACCACGACGCACCCAGAGCCACTCTCTGCCATGGCCACTGTGGCACGAAGCGGTGAGCTGAGCTGGGAGCCGCCGCGTCCAGCCTCTGCCTCTTCCCCGCTGGAGGAGCTGCCCTCCAGCCGCTGCCCTCCTCCTCCAGCCCCACAAAGCTGGGTGCATTGCCGGCAGCCAGCCGTCCTCCCTAAAAAAGATTGGCAACTCTGGAAACGGGGCCGGGGGACCGGGGCGGAGGGATCTTTGCACCATGGCGCCAGATATGCTTAAGATGGCCCTGCCAGTTCTGCTCATGTGTGAACATGTATTTTACATGGGTATTCACAGGAAGTGTTGATTTGGGGAATTAGCAACGCTGTTCTTTTGATTCTTGCTGGAGACAGTTGTGCACAAAGCAAATTGCATTGGCTTTGAATACCTTTCTTACTTTGAGGGATTTCGGACTGACCAGTAAGGAGACCATATTAGCATGGTTGCTCTGGAGAGTTAGCAATAACTAAACTGTTGTTGCAGTTGTAATCATATTTATTTATAAAAGAAATATGGTTGAAATGTAAGAAATGCAAGTATAAAATGCTTTGGAAGCAACAAACTGGCACTGAAATGCCTCCTAAGGAAACATACAGAAGAGAAAGGGCTAAGAATCCATTGCACAGGATAACCCAGCCACAAGTTGCCTGGAGCACACATTTAGTTACTGTTGCGAAGAAGGGAGAGACCAGAGGGTAGAAAGTTGCTTTATATGGAGTTTGGAGTTAAGAGCCATAGAGACTTAGCTTTGCTATGGGAAGAGTGAAAGAATCATGAAGGGTGAAAGGTTATATGCAAAGTCATCCTTTCCCCCATCTTGTGAGAATCAGAGGCAGGCAAGGAAATGGAATTAAGGAAAATAGGAAGAGGTAACAGAATTGAGACTCTAATGTTCACCTTTCTTGAGGTAGACAAAAATCGAAGATGGAAAATGCTTGGCTTCTTTGCTGTAACCTAGAGGTGTGCTTCCAGGAATTGGCAGGCAGCGCCATCAGAGAGAAGGGGTTATTTAGTAAACGGTCTGTGGACAATAGCTGAAATAGTTGGTTATCGGAAACACAAGATGAAACTGCCTCTCCACAACCACTGGCTCATGTGTTCCTTGTAAATCCACCATTTTCTATGAAAAATAGAGTCATTCTTTGGAAGACAGCAGCAGATGCCCTCCTGCAGAGAGCTCCTAGCTAGTCCAGAGGGAATGAGGGAAGTTAGATGTAAGGCTAAAAGTAAAAAGAGAAGAGAAGGGTCAACTCCCACTGGGTGTGCCAACTCTAGAGAGCCGGCGTTTCTTTGCCCCCCTCAGTATTTGTTGGAAAGGGGCTGTTTCTATGAATATTTTATTGACAGAACTTTACACTTTTCGAAGTGTACATTGCACTGCCATTAACCTGTGTGTGTGTGTGTGTGTGTGTGTGTGTGTGTGAGAGAGAGAGAGAGAGAGAGAGAGAAAACAAAAGGATCTGATTATTTAAAAATATAATTAACTTTGAATTGTGAGCTATAAGACTAATGCTTTTTTCATTTACTTACAGGGTGTATTAAAATGCAAATCTCCATGTTATGAGCTAAATGAATTAAATCTGCAGGTTATTAGTCCTTTCAAAATGGATGGGCCATTCAGGTAAAACATTAGATTGAAATGGTTTGGTTTCTAGGCAGTTCTGTATATTCTTTCCATAATTTTCTGTTCTTGCTTTAAACATGAAAAACCAGTAAATGTCACCATTTACCAGGACACATATAAAATGCTCTGAATTATAAAGAAATGATTGGTTTTCAGGCATGTATTATTAAATTTATCTGTGTTAAATTTTGTAGTTGTTTTAAAGGATTTTGTATCTGAAATATGCAATAATCTGATGACACATTAGCTTTGACTTTTTCTCCCCAAAATGATGCTTTGGCCATAGGCATTCAACTTTTCTGGCTACAGAGTTTTATGTCATTTTATTTGTCTTTAAAAGTTTGGCTAGAGGCTCTACTCACCCTGGAAAAGACATTTTCAGATTTAAGAGTTTTAAAACAGCGTTATAAATTACAAATTAATAAAAACAAACTAGTTAAAAACAATAGTTAAAATACAATAAAGCATTTAAAACCAGCATTAAAATGCTGATTGGTCAACATCATCTGCACCTAGCATTCCACAGCCTGTCTGAATACAGAGGTCTTAGCTTGCCAGTGGAAAGATAGTATGGAGGGAGCTACTCCAACTTCTCTTAGGAGGGAATTCCACAATATGGGAGCAGCCACAGAAAAGGCTGAAAGTTATCCATAACTTTGGGATACCTGGAAGTTTTTGTTTTTATAAAGAAGACATTTCACCACTGCTTCTTTTAGATATGGTGGGACTCTGCCTTGATGTAAAGAAGCATTCCTCACTCCCATTACCCACTCCACCAGTCCCCCAACAGCTGCTTTTATAAGCTGGGAGGGGCAGGGGTCAAGAACACCTTGGGTAGGCCTCATCTCTCCAAGGATTCTGTTGTCTAGGTAAAAAGTACATAAAAAAAAGCTTAGGTTTGGTTATTAAAGTATTTTTGCTAGTACAGAGACTTTGGGATGGGTAGGTCGGAGATCTTAAAATCTAAGTATTGCTGTATTCCTATTTTTGCAAGTTGTTTGTTTTATTACCTTTAAATATTGTAGGCTTTTTGCTAAACTGGAAATATTTTTTAGTGTCATTTTAGTTGAATCAACCAGTTGCATCACTGAGCCTGAGAACTTAGACCAACTCAGCCATATTAAACAAGGTAAAACGAAAAGGTAAGTTTTCAAACTTACTAACTCGCAGCTCAGTGAGAGATAATACAGTATAATTCTGTCATATCTTTTTATACTTCCTTAGTTGGTTATTGCACTATGGTAGTTATAGTAGCAGTTTAAATGAAGGAATTCTGCAAGAGTGTAATTATACAGAGGAATGGTACAGGTGTGCGTGCATATGCACTGTGTTTCTTACACCCCCATTCTGGTTTAATGAGTGAGAGGAAGGACCAAGCTCACTCTTGTCTTTTTAAAGCAGCAGACGTTCCTTGTGTATATTGGTCATTATAGAAATAATGAAGCTTGCTAGGTGAATCCTGCCCATCAGCAGAAGCCCTGTGCAAGGGGTTCCACTTGCACAGTGTTGTTTCCCCCCTCTCTTCCCCCTCCCCCCACCCGGTTAATTGGCCTGGGGAGTCAGGAGACCCCACAGAACAGCATGTAGGCAAAGAAGAAGGGGATCATTCTGTCTAGCAGGTTGATTTGCTTGCACAGGCAGAACTTTTCTGCTAGCACAACGTGAACTCTATCCAGATGCTTAGAAAGTCGAGGTAACTATAACTCAACAGCTCCTGTGTGAAGATCCTGTGTGAGCTACCTTGCTGAGGACAAAAGCATGACCTGATCATAGGCCCTTACCTGAGCCCTGCCCTGAAGGTATCTAGGAAGACTTCCTATTTCTAACCCAACAGCGCCTATTGGGTGAGACTAGGCATTCAATATCCAGCCCTACAGAATGCACAGACTGGAGGGGCTGCCTTCAGAACACGCCCACCAGCTCCAAAGGTGTCTAAGGGTGCTCAGCTGTTGATCTTGCTGCCTTTCCATCTCCTGCACATACCTGCCAAAATGTGAACAAATTAACCTACTAAGCCACACCCACCACCTGTGCCCTTACCCACCATGCCATGTAGAACAGAGTAGGTGATGAAACTAGCCTGCAGGAGTGGACATGGGGGAAAATCCTACTCAGCTCTGCAGTGA
Organism: Podarcis muralis; assembly: GCF_964188315.1. Lineage (NCBI taxonomy): Eukaryota > Metazoa > Chordata > Lepidosauria > Squamata > Lacertidae > Podarcis > Podarcis muralis. Next base: position 60,318,531 of record NC_135658.1, read on the forward strand.
CTGGCACCAAGATCAATCTTGCAGCCTAGGTTGGGCCAGCTGGCTGCCAGAAATCAAAGGGAGGCAGTGCATGTGTTCTTGCTCTTTCTCAACCAATCACAGAAATGCTCTCCATTGATAGCTTTGCACCAGCGGTTTCTGTGAATGGGGTTTACATTGACATCTCATCTATATTTACTGAAATTCTGCGGTTGAAAAAATCTTATATATGCACCGAACATTCACTTTGTACCTGATTACGGATGGAATATTTCAGTATTATTAACTCCTGTTATATGTGGTATAGCCATCCTTTCCACAATGGTAACTTTCCATGTGTGAGGTAAAAAGAAACTATCACATTGTACTCAGTAAATTTATTTACCTCACTGTATTCCTATAAGAGGTTTCTGAAAACTGTTTGAAATAGGTGGAAGCTAAGAAATTCTAGTCCATTGAAAGAGCACCACAAGCGTGACTGCTTTTAAGATCCTCCTAGAATTGGGGGCAGAAGGAAATGCAAATTGAGAATCTCTGCTATAACCTAAGTTCCTTGGTGTGGTTTACCCATATATGAAAGTCTTCTCTTTGAAGGCAATTCATTAAAATATATGCTGCTGCTGCTGCTGCTGCTTCTTTGTAGCCTTTATAACTGATGAAGCTCACATTAACCCTAACATCGCTAATTTCATTATTTGGCTGCAAGGTTTAATTATGGAAAATGTAATCCTGTTCCACAGAGTTAGACAATAGCAAGAAATTAGTGTGACATGTATGTTCTGCAGCTGATTACTGTCTTGAATAACATACTTACAAAATGACATTAATAGGCATAAATAACTTAGGTCCACAATTTCAATGGGCCTATTCTGAGTAGAATATACAACCCTAAGTTTGTTTTCTCTTTGCTGTATAATTGCCTTATCAGTTGTGATGGCTTCTAGATTCTGATTCAGAATCTAGACTGAATCTAGACTGATTCAGACAGTGAAATATCAATATTTGTCTCTCAATCCTACTGTGATCAGCTGTAGCCAGGAACCAAAGTACAGTATCATGAAATAAGTTTTGTGAAGCCAATAGGCCTTTGGAGCCATTTTTTTTTTTTTTTTGTGAGCAGCCATTACCCATACTTTTCTTTTTTTACTTTTATGCATGATTGATTAGGTATGATACGGAAACATAAATGCAGTACTGTCATTTTGTATCACTACTCAACCTTTGGTATGGCAGAAAGTCAAAAGCATACTTTAGATACCTTTTTTCAGTTCTGGAACCCATCTTTAGCCCCTAAATGCATTTGGGGATCCACTTTATTATATTTTACCATATGCCTGTATGGTGGCAGTACTGCTGTTAGACCGCAAGCTGGTTCCTGATCCACCAGTTGAAGACTGCTGCTTTAGATACTCATAATATTACCTTACCTGTGATCAGTGTGGAATAATATGGGTTTTAATACTATATAAGATAAAACTAGGAGATCTTACTCAGTTATCAAAAGATCAGAATCCACAGCATAACAAATAAAAAGGGCAATGGGCTATGAACAAGATACAGGATATCAAACACAGGAGTTTCAAGGTTTCACTATGACATTTGTGTTATATTCTTTTGTTTACATGGATATTAGGAGGCAAGCCAGTCATAGAGAGACAGTATACCTTTTCTCATGCAGAGAAAGTATACTGAAAATGAAAATAGCTGCCATAAAGGAATATAAAACTGCCCTAAGGCTTCAGTCCTAAACCACTTGCTGATCAATTAGACATTTTCAGCTGTGTTTAGGATTGAACCAAGTAAGATCCTTCAGTGACACATGGCTAGCCATGAGGTAGTAAGTCATAATCTCAGGGGAACAATTTGAATTTACAATTACAAATTAAAATAAGCCAGTTAACTATATAGAATTGTAATTGAAAGAGCTTAGAGTAACTGAATAGATTGTTGGCTTAGGGGATTCCTTTGAGACTCCAAATAGATTTAGGAATTGCAGATGAGGACACCTTTTCAAATTCAAGGTTACTCCATTATAATAGTTAATGGAATAGAAATTCTTAGATTTTGTGGCCTAAATTAGACATTCAGGTAAATTACTGGGATTAAGGCAGTTTGCTGGAGGAATTAAAGATCAGCTATCAAGGTCAATTACCTCATATTTGTTATACACATGTGATGCTATATTTTTTGCAAGAACATTTAGTGTAACTATTTAGAAAGTTATTTCAGTGAAGGAAACATAAGGGCCGAGATTAAAGAGTCTTAATGAACTAGGTAGAAGATTGGTAGCACATTCACTGAATGTAACATGGCAGTGGCATTAAAATATTGAATACAGTGATCCAGGTGAAGCATTGGACCTGGTCTGAGTACTGTAAAATCAAAAGAGTGTTGTGTAAGTGAGTGGAGTCTTCATACCATTTGAGATTAGGTATTGCTATACCTCTTCTTTCTTGTCCTTATAAAGGGTTCGTTGAGGTAACTGAGGCCTCTTGTTTTCATGAACAAAATTTAATAGAATTTTGGCCCATTATTAAACGAGAGATGGGTGTGCTTATTGGTAAGACTCGGAATAAGTAAAGATGGTTAGCTTTGACCAGTTTTTGAGCTTAGTTGTTAAATGTTTTATCAAGGGAGTGAAGTTCAGTTTTTCTAGTTCAGATGGAGTCTTAGGTATATTCACTCCCAGGTATTTCTGGCCAGTTGTTTTGTGTCAGTTCAGTTGTAGGTTTGGCGGGGTGTGTATACACATCAACTCAGATTTGGTGAAGTTAACAGTGAATCCAGATATCTTGCCACATATAGCAAGTTGGTGCATAATAGCAGGTAAAGAGGCTTTAGGGTCAGAAAGGAATAGTGCAACATCATATGTGAGCATATTGATAAGATGGATTTTTCCAGATAATTCAAAACCTTTTAGATCCTCATCTGCTTTCAGTGCCAAAGCTAAGGGTTCTGTGGCCAGGGCAAGATAGTGTGGCCAATGGGAAATATCTAAGAGTGTTCCCCATTCACCAAAACTTGGGCCAGTAACCCATAGCATACATCTGAGAGCATATCAACCCAGGATGCACAAATACCAAAGGAACGTCAAATTGTGAAGAGAGACTGCCAGTTTAAACAATCAAATGCCTTGACTTCATCCAGCATCCCAAGAACAAGAGGTTCTGGAGGTGATTGACCCTTAAAAAATGTATTGAGAATCTTTCTAATAGGCTATGAATCTGACTTGGTCATGGTGGATATGGCTGGGTAAATTTCTTTAAAAGGCAATTGGTCAGTATTCCTGTAAATTAGCATTCATATTAATCAATGAAATAGGTCTATATGATTCAGCTTGTTAAGGTTTGGGTATAACTGTGATAACCGAGGCACACCAAGATTCATGAATTTGGCCTCTATTCTTTATGTCAAGAAACAGTTTGTTTTTCATTTTTTAGCTCCGAAACTGACATACTGAATAAAAGACATGATGTGATAGGTATAAAAAAATTATGCAGTCAAGAGGACAGATCAAATGCTGGTAAGCTCTATTTTTAATCATGTTTATTATTGGTTTCACAGTTTAATTTGTTAAACTACATATAACATTTTTCCGATTACTTGGAAAAACCCCCTACTATATTTATAAATATTGATTTTTTCGGGGGGAGGCTTATAGTGCTCAAATGTATTTTACCTTCCCTAAAGAGTAACAGTGTAATTTTGTATAAGTCTTTTGAGAAGTAAGACTCACAGAATTAAATGAGTTTTACCCCAGGTAAGTGAGATTGCACCCTAAGGCACTTCTGGCTTGAAGTTGCAGTACACTGGTGTGGAGAGCAGGTGGGGGGGGGGGCAGGAAAAGGAAAGGAGAGGTGGGTTTAAAAGTCCTGCAAGTGCATCCTTTGATCCTATTAAATCTATCTGCCAGGTCTTAGATCCACTTAAAATATTATCTAATGCCTTTTCTTTGTGTATCTTTTTGACGGGGTTTCAGTTGAGCACTGAAACAATCATTTTACCAATACTTCTGAGGACCTGCCTTTGCCTACCAGGTTATGGGTTCATTATTGTTGGCCCTATTTCTCAGTGATGTATTGGGCAGCTGAGCTCCTGAAAGATCAGTGATTAAATTATCTTATTTAAATAACTGTTAGTTCCTTGCAGCTTTTGAAAGAGGGAATATCTCATTTGTTTTACTGTTTTGTTTTGATATATATTAGATATATGTTTTGACTTAAGACTTTATTTCAAAAAGGAAAAACAATATTTCCTGAAATATATACAGATTCAGAGTGAAAACATAGCTTTGCTCCCAATGTCGATGATTAAGAAAGAACTGCCCTCTCCCTTTCTGCCCTGACTGGTATAAACAAGAGGACTCAGGAAGCAGCATTGGATCTGCCACTCAGCTTCCCTCTAGATAGAATTGCTCTGCCTGCTGTTATCTTTATGAAGGAAATATTGTTGTCCAGGTTAAAAAAAAAAAGCTACTTCTTTAACAAAAAAATTCTGCAGTTGCTCTGTCTTGAATTCGTATGTATTTGTTTTTAAGTGCATGTATTTGTTTTTAAGTATGTATTTGTTTTTAACAGTATAACATATTCTACTAGAATGCATAGTATGTAAAATGGTTTTATACAATATATAGTATATAACATAGATCACAATGGAGAGAAGCTCTTATATTCAGGGATTTGTGTGCATTCAGTGGGATGTTAAAGAAAGAAAGCTTTAACTCTAGAAGAGTAGTCACAATCCCTGCCTCTTGTTTTGAACTAACTTTAAGTAGAGGTAGATGTCAGAGAATTCTGATGAAAAAGGAAGCAGAAATTGCTACAGTTTGCATGTGATCAGGAAAATAAATCAGTCAAGTGAATATAATCAGCAAATGATACATTCATTTCAAAGTAAATATCAAAAATAGGTAAAAAATTCATTTAATTTAAGTTACATAATTACTTACATAATCTATGTAAAGGTAAAGGTAAAGGACCCCTGACTGTTAAGTCAAGTTGTGAACGACACTGGGATTGCGGTGCTAATCTCACTTTACTGGCTGAGGGAGCCGACGTTTATCCGCAAACAGGTATTCCGGGTCATGTGGCCAGCATGAGTAAGCTGCTTCTGGCGAAACCAGAGCAGTGCACGGAAACGGCGTTTACCTTCCTGCCGGAGTGGTACCTATTTATCTACTTGCACTTTGACGTGCTTTTGAACTGCTAGGTTGGCAGGAGCTGGGACCGAGCAACGGGAGCTCACCCCGTCGCAGGGATTTGAACCACCAACCTTCTGATAGGCAAGCCCTAGGCTCTGTGGTTTAGCCCACAGTGCCACCCATGTACATAATCTATGTAGTTTACATTAAATAGCAGACGTTGGGATAGTATTTGGCAGAAATCAAACTGCAGCAGAACAGAAATAGCACTGATTGCTGGCCCAGGTGCAGTGTGGCAGCTAATATGTATCAAGGGCTAATATGTGGAGATGAAATAATCACAAGACAATTGCTTTGTGATAAAATGGGCCACAACCTTATTGATTGCAGATGTACGTAAGTCTTGGCATAGGCATTGGGTGTGTATCCAGAATCACCCAATCTGACTGTTGGTTGATTACTGAGTAGGCATTGGGCAAACCTTAGTCTTGGATGAAGTGGGGTTGTAGTCTCTTCCTGTCCCTCCAGTGCCAGGGTATCCCATTAAAGGGATTCAGGGGGAGTTGATTATATCAGAGGCTCAGGCAGGGGCTGGGGCCTATAGCACTCCTCAAAGAGGCAATTCCTGCAGAGGTCCACTAATTTGATGCAAGTCTTAGGAATCTTCTGCTGCCAAATTGACCCTTGACATCACTTCTGGCAAGTTAATGGTTGCCCAGTGCCTATGCCAAATCTTTTCATCTGCATTCAATAAATCTGTGGCCTTATTTGATCCAAACATAAGTGTGTGGTGTCCATTATTATATGTTGTCAGGGAGGTGGGGAGCAAAGAGTGTCAGCATACAGTTGCTGTGAGGAATTGATCAGAACCACAGGCGAGCCACCAGAATCCCCTGCGACCATTGGAGGAGGAAATGATGTCCTTCCCAGTCGTCTGAGAAACACGCGCCTGCCCCCCACCCCTAGAGTCAGGCCACAATCACTGCTTACTGGGGGAAGAGATAAGCGGTCCTTGCAATGAATACAAATAAGAAGGGAAATCACTGCCTTCTTACACCCCTGAGTATGACATTGGGTTGTACTCAGTTAACTTTTAATCAGAGTAGATCCATTGAAATTAATGACTACTAATTTCAGTGGGTCTACTCTGAATAAAAGTGAGTTGAATACAGTTACAACTGAATGCCTATATGAAATTAACTGCATGATTGTTTGAAATGGACCTCTTTGCTGATTCCTGATTCAAATGCCTGTATTATGTCTAGTCATAGCATGGCTCATAACAGCTGGGGTGATTTGCAACAGAGAATGGTGTTAAAAGGAAGGATTAACGCCCCTTCTCCCACACTGCAGCCACGATTGTAATTTCTCCCCTACCCCACACTCCCGGAGTTGCTTTTAGACGGAGACAAACATGTCAGGAAATCCAGGAACAGATTTACCAGGCAATGTGTGGTTCTGACCCTTTAAAAAAGTGCCTTATTCAAAATTCTCCTGTTCTTTGAGCAGCATAGTTAAAGCTGATAAAAATGGAAAGCATGAATTAGCATTTCTCTATTATCTGTCAAGTTTCATTGTATTCCTTAAGAATTTAAAATATTACGTATTGTTATGTACTGTAATTGCATTCTTACAATGTTTCTATATTATAGCAGAAGCATTTACTAGCTCTGATGCTGTAGCTGAACCTCCAAATGATGCATTGGCAACTAAGGAATCAAACTATTTACAAGAGTTCTTCAGCCCAATGGATGTAGTTTTCCTGACGGGAGAAAGCAGTTCAATCCTCAGGCTTCACTATCTTCCTTTTATTATGGGAAAACGTTATTGTGCCATAATTTTGTTCAATGAACAGGTAAATAAGTATATTTTTCATATGTTTCCCTCATGAATGACATGAGAAAAATTGGGACACTAAATCTTATTGTTATAACAGTTCATTGAAAATGCAAAAAATAAAAATAAAATAAAATCCACCAACTTCAAATCCTTGTATCCTAAAACATTCTTGCAAAGTCCGATCTTCTCCAATCCTCTGTGGGTCCCTGGACTCATAGGTCAATATTAAGCAATCTTGAAGAAAGTATGCAAGATGTTCCATAGCCATATCTGCATGCCAACACATACCTTTTAAAACAAGCAAACAAACCAAAGCACTTCAAAAAAAAGGGCATTCATTCATTCATTCATTCATTCAATGAAATTATTGCTTACCTTTCACTCAAATGATATCCAGCATCTTATAGCTGATTATAACAATATAATACAGTAAAAAGAAATTGTCCTGCTGATGGGGAACTTAAGAAATATGTTGGGGAGAGTTGATGTTAAAAGCATTCCCAGTCTCTTTGATATTTCTATAGCTGTTGCTGCTATTTTTATGAAACCTCAGGTGAACTGGGGGAAATAGCACCGCCCCACCTCTCTTCCAGCTCTACAGTTCTGTGATAAGCAGGCTGTAAGAGATAAAACTGTCACTAGAACACATGTAGGCACGCCACAGTCTATGAGGTGCATGTGGCTCTCCACCACTCTCTGTACAGCTCCCCCCCCCCGAAAACTCCACCAACTTTACCCTTTTGCTGAGCTGATCAGCCATCAGCTAGGTGATGGGGAAAATGACACTATCAAACAATTTAAGATCTATCCAGACTGCTGGGGGTGGAGTTGTAAAAACCTCTGCTCCGCAACAATTCCAGTATACATACAGTCACCATCGCTGTGATGTTCTTAGCAATCTCTGCAGAATTGCTGTGTGTGAGTTCGTGTGTGTCCATGGAGGAAATGTTTTAGACTAAAACACACACATACACACACAATTTCTTTTAAAGGATTGGTTTCCATATTCAGCAGTTTTGAACCATGTGGCCATTAAAAAGTTACAGTTGCGTAAGTGTCTTAACGGGAGAGCTCAAGATTTTTCAACCTTTATTTTTAAATGCAAGAGTCAGCATGCTGTGAAATAGAAAAGAGCAGTACTGTTAATTTGACCTTCATTTATAGGTGTCAAGATTGCCTACAGGTATAACCATAAATTCTGGGTGTCTGTTAAATTGTAGCTGCATTTCAAAGTTAATGAGTGGGACCAGACTGTCCTAATAAAGGCAGAAATATTGCCTTAACTTTACAAGGATTAGAGCTCTAGAAAGGGTGCCACTATAGATGATATTCTTAATGTTTGGTTAAACATATGTGCAAAATGTTGGAATAATACCGAGTTCTTTTTTTGTGACTCCAGCAAGTAAAGAATGCACCATGGGATCAGTCTAATAGGTTGATAAACCTATCCTTGAAGTCCTCTACTGAAGACTGATGAACATTTAAAGGTCCATATGGGTTAAGCCAATTACATCACATCTTACATGCAAATAATACATGCAATCAATGGGGGAAATGGCTTTCATGGCATTGATAGGGCACCCATGTGAAATAATGACAAATACTTCTGGTCCTAATTATTTCCTACCCAACATTGAATTACCAGATTTATTTTATTATACCTTATAGTATTTCCAGTTTAGTTTATGAAGAGGCTTTAAAACGAAGACTCTCAAATGCATGAAATATTCTTGTAAGTCAAGCTTCAATGTTGCTGCAATGGATTTGTGTTTGTTTATAGTCTGAGAGGCTTCTAATTTGTTCTGCATGGATTGTTGTCGAAATTGAAATGCATATGTTCTTGTGTTTCAGATTGGGGAATTTGTGTACCTGGTGGAAGGAACATGTGATTTACCATTGCCTTCAGGCTTACTTCCAATGAATAGCCCAAATGTTCTGTGCATTAGCAGCATGCTAGAAGGTAGAGTGGGGGTATAAAAATATCTCCCCCCCCCCACGTTAAACTTTTAGATACAATAAATTTCACAAGCAGTGAAATATTTTGCAATGCGGAGGCATCAGAAAACTGCCATTGGAATATATAATTGTTTCTTTTTCTGGTACCTCAAAAGGTAGTCAAACATTTTTATTTGGATTACAAATTACTTCTTGCTCACACGTATTTCTTATCCTTGCATATGCCTGCTCCCTACTGGTGCAAATAACAAAGGATTATTTTCAGTGTTCTCCATACATCATTATCAGTTACAGCTTCTTTCCTGGTTGTCTCAGCATTGTATATTGGTATCATATGGTTATGACTCTGCTTATATGAGCACTATGCCAGGTGAATGTTCCTAGACTCCAAAGGATTGAAATTTGATGTATAGAGTTCTGTTCTGACCATTTATCAAAGCCACATGAAGTACCCTTAAAGGTATAAAAAAGCTTCATGCTGTAATTCTTCACAGTATTTCAGGCCTGGGAACCTGTTTAGCTTTTTTTTAACAGGTCTCTTTATATTTAGACTTACTTCAGCTTGCAAAAATCAAATTTGCAGTTTTTGTTCAATTAGTATCCTCTAGCCTTTCTGCCATCTGGATTTATTACTGGTTGATAATGACCTGGCAACCCAAACAGGCAATAGTTAAAGGAGAAGAAAAGGTTACTTATCTGTAATTGTAATTCTTGAAGATAATAGCTTGTATAGCCTTCCTTCACTTTGCATGGATCCAAACAGCAAATTACCTTGGAAGAGCTACAGTTACTGCACAAGTGACCTTTCTTTCATGGCCTGTGATTCAGACATACTCCTGCATGTCCATTTAATGAGGGCCAAACAGCCCTGTCAGCAAGGGATTGATGCTTGCGGAGACAGTGTGCCCCTAGGCTTCTCCAAAATGGAGTATATACTGACAGTAGTATCAACGAGAAATATAGCTACATTTCTTTAGCACCACTGGGCCATAGATATACACAGCTTTGGCAATAGGGCATATAAAGTCTCTAAACCCATCTTTGTTTAATTGAACTCAGTTTTTACATACTCAAGATTTGTTCCGTGCTGTGCTTTTGAATGAAACCAGCAGCTTGAACTGTAATGCTAGCAATGACTTTTTGCCTAGTCACTTATTTTTGCTTACTGTGAAGGAATGAAAATCAAGAGTTATAAGATTAAGACTTATTTCCACCATGACAGCTAAAAGGGGAAGAAAATGTTTTAGTAGCGTTGTAGTTCAGCTGTTTTAGTTGATAAATTGAAAACAAGTTTGAAAACAAGTGGGTTCAAGCTGGTTTTCTCCGTGATTCCAGTGCATAATAGAAATGGGAATTCAGATTGCTAACTTTTTTCTGGCAGGACTTCTGTATCTTTGTAGTTGCTTGACATGAGAAAATCTACCAGATGAAGTTTATTCCTTCACTTTATTTGTCAGGTGCATTTTGTTGAACCATAGGGGTTAGAAGCACAGGAGCCCTGCTGAGAAATAAAGTTAGCAACACTAGTTTTTGTGTTGTGTTGTCCTTGTCAGCTTTTTCCAACACTAGGCTTTTGGCTCTTGCTCAGGGAAGCCATAGCAATTGGTGCTATGGTACCAAATTTAGCATCTGCCTGGTGCAGGTGTGCTGTAGAAGCAAAAATCTTAGTTGGCCATTGTTGATGTTACCTCTTGCTCTTGTTTATTACAGGTGACAGAGAAATACAACCAGTGCTTTGCCTGAAATGTTGTGTTGGTAATACACTTCGAGAAAAGCTGAAGATCCCTCTCGTGAATGAAGCTAGGGAAAAGGCTCTGGCTCTTGCAGCACAACAGCAGATGTCTGCTTTGGAGTATGAGCGAAGAAAGGTCACTGGGACACTTGAGAGCAGCAGTGTTCGAGTTGCAGTTGCAGCTTTAGGTCTGTCACAAGTTGAGGTAAGAACATTATTGACTGCAGATCTTATAGTTGTACATTGTTCATTACATTTTGAAGCTGACAGGGAAGCAACACTTTTGACTGCATACTGCACAATTGGAAAAGGCCTCTTTTGTTAAGCTGATTCTGAGCACCAATCTTGTAATGCAGTTTTCTCCATTATGTTATAAAGCTGCCCAAACCCCCAAAGTTTGATTTTGAGAGGTAACCTCCAAAATCTGGAAGTAAGCATCTCAGCACATAGTAGCAGGGTTGGATCAGAACTATGGCGGTTCCTGGGCTAGCGGACCCTATTCCAGCTGAAACACAATTTATATGCACGAGATAATCCAGTTTCTTTTGACATGTCTGTGCCCAGCCCCCATCCTTAAGTGTTCCAACCAACCTAATTTAGTAAGAACGGTATCATCTATTTCACTTGAAAAGAAAAATTGGTGTGTGCCGTGGGAAATACAGCATTCCTACAGACAGAAGTTAAAAAGTAAACTATATTTGCACCACCAAATCCCCCAAATGGCTTTTTAAACATAGAAGAATTTGAAGAGTATTTTGATAACCATGTAATACAATTAAGAAAGTAATTCTGCAAAAACAAGGAAATAAAAATCTAGGTGCGTACACAGAACCTTTTACATGCTTCCTCGTTGACTTGCAGTTAGCATGGAAACATTGTTAATAATCAACTACACTGTTCCTTTATTTACAGAAAGATGCGCTGCACAACTTTCCTAAATTTTTAACAAAATATATTGAGTACAGTGTTGAAGTGAGCATGCCTGAATATTTTGAAAGCCCTGGAAATATAGAAATACCTGTGTTGGCATCAAGCAGAATTCATCCTACACACCAGGGAAAAGGACATATTTGGTCTGCAGAAGAAAGAGGTAACAAGCATCTGATTAGTAAATTATTACTACCACTGTCAATAACAAAACTCTTGATACTAATTCTGAAATTCTTCATATATCTTACCATCCTGTTTACTGCAGATGTTCTTCACTGGGAAGGGATGGCCAGTGAGTGGAACAATATCTGTACAGTGGTACCTCAGGTTACATACGCTTCAGGTTACATACGCTTCAGGTTACAGACTCGGCTAACCCAGAAAGTGTGTATCTGGAAGGCAGTAATGGGAGACACCTTGATAGTTTTCTGAATCTTCTTCAGAGGTCTGGTTTCCACCCTCTAACCCACTTGGACCTTGGGGTTCACAATCCATCTTTTGAGGTTCAGAATCCTCTATCCCCCACCCCTGTTGGAACCCTCTCCAGGTCTTCCAAGGAGGACCTCGGGGTCTGATCACTTGCTCCATGACACCTCCATGGGGACTCATTGCATAATGCAACTTAAAATGCTTTTATTACATGATTATAGCCTTTCCTTGGGCTTCAAGTAATTTTTTTCTAGTTGATGGTTTTCAGGCTCTTCAAAAAGAATTTGTGCCTGAAAAAAATAATTTACGGTTGGAAATTTAAGGACTGGAGCTTTGGAAGTAAAAGCTTGTGCCAGTGAAGCAAACAGAGCCTGTGGGACAAGCAGCTTTGATTATACAGGATATGTAGTGGAATAATCATACAAAAAAGGCCAGTGACTGATTTTGGTATTTAAACCTTTTAATTATCAACATGTTTACTGGAAATCTTACCGATGTTGTTGGCATCCATCTGTTAGGAAATATTTTTAATAAGCTAACATAAAAATAAAATGTATCAGAATTGCTTACCAGTATTTCAACAAGATACTATCACACTTGCTGAATCTCAAAAGAGCCCTTGGTTCATTTTGAATCTCAAAAGAGCCCTTGATTCATTTTGACATCAACATGATTTTCTTCATGTACCTGAGGGAAATATTGTTACATGTTTGTCTGCATATTTCACATTGTCAGTCTGTGCCATCTTTGTGTCTTAGGGGTCAAATTAAAGATCACTGAACCATAGCTGTGACAATGAAAGCAGGTAATTTCAAGTTTGCCTGGTTGCTTAAATATTCAGGATACCTAATTTGGAATTCACTGGATTTTGTTGCGTAAGTGCTCCATTGTAGTACCTAGAAGTTTGAAAGCACACCAGTGCAAGTAGATAAATAGGGACTGCTGCGGCGGGAAGGTAAACAGCGTTTCTGTGCGCTCTGGTTTCCTTCATGGTGTTCCATTGCACCAGAAGCAGCTTCGTCATGCTGGCCACATGACCCGGAAAGCTGTCTGTGGACAAACGCCAGCTCCCTCAGTCTGAACGCGAGATGAGCGCCACAACCCCATAGTCACCTTTGACTGGACTTAACCGTCCAGGAGTCCTTTACCTTTTTTTTTACCTTTATGAAGAGAATACAATATTGGTTTATCTTTAACGTGTTAAAATACTTGTTTCTTTTCTTTTAAAAGTAACTCTTCTCAATTTTCTCGCACATTTGTATTCATACATTAATTAAATAGTTTGTAGCTTGGATCAGTGCTATTGGTGTTTAGGCTTCATAGAGTTTGAGTTTTGTGCGTATTAAGTAAAAGACTGGATGTGACATACCAAGCTATCTTCAATTACTTATATGTAATGCTTCAGAAAACAAATATTAGCCTATATATTCCAAATTCAAATTCCATCTTACAAGACTGAGCTGGATCTTTTTAGCAAAGAAGTGAAACTCCCTTTTTTATAATAAGCACAAAAATGAAGAATTGGCCATTATGTTAACCACAACTGCATGTTGATGAGATATAGTAAGGGGAATAGAGTTCTAATTCCTGAAGCTTTGAACAACTATTATGGTTGGCATTAAAAATAATAATAATCTGCACCTTGTTCCTATGACTCTAAAATGCAGATATCTTATGGTACCTTCGTACCATGTGAAGAGTTTTATCTGCTGATGTATACATGTCAGACTGCTGTTAAAGGTACAGAAGCAGACCATCATTCAGGTCAGAAGGCAACAGTGGCAGCTAGACTTTGGAGTTATAAATATATGTGAATAATTCTATAACTTACAATATTCCAATGACTGATTAAATAGTTTGCTTTGTACTTGATGCTTGTGAAGTGCTATTGAACTGTTAAGGCACTAATCATTTTAATATGCTTTATTTTTTTTAATTTTGTGCCTGAATAATTCAAATGAAATTTTTAATAATTACATTCTGTCTTTGGGTGTGCTGTGCTTTCATGCTTAATCAATAGCTGTTCAATACTCTGAAACTAAAATAAGGGTGGATATTAGCTTTTGGCTAATTCTATCTTCTTTTTAATTCTGTCTCTCCATTGTTTTTCATCTCTAATGGCCCATTCATTAGAAAGCAAGGGCAGACGCAGGGCAGCACTAAAAGAAGCACATCTCTGTTTTCAGTAAAGTTAACTCTCTATTCAAAGAAACGAACATACACTCGGCCTAGTGGTCTCAGCAACACTTCCCAGCAGGTCTTGCCCCTATGGAGCAGTTGACAGGACTGAAGGTCCCTGCTTTCCACACTTCTCTAAGGTTTCTCCTCTCCCGGCCGTTTCCCAAGCAGTCTCAAATTGCAGTCTGCACACTTCTGACCTCTGTTCTGCTCTTCGCATTACTATGCAGGTTCTTGGGGACCAGAGAGGAGGGGAGGGGAGCCTGTTGCATCGGGAGAGGGAGACTCCCTGGATTCTTCAGCAGCGTCTGAACTCTTCTCCGCCTGAACTCTCCTTGGTGTCCCACCACCAACCTCCTGGTCCTGATCCTTCCTCCTCTGGGGTTTCCCCTGGGGGTTCCCTGACTGGTGCCCCCCCACCATTCATCTTTGTCCAGCCAGTCCTTGACATGGGCTACACCATTGATTGTCACATCACTAAAGTTTGTAGAAAATAAAGCGGACCACACAGCCAAACATCCTCCACTAATCCTTACAAATAAGATTGAATATCATGTCACATCACATTACTTAGGCTAGCAAATCATTTACAATATGTTGACTTCTATGGTTGCTAGAACTAACATTTATTTCCACTACTCAATTCAGAAGACATAAATATTTACATATGTAATAACACTATCTAAAAAGCATAATTTTCTGAAAACTTCACCATATGTGTTTGTTAAAGATATGCCTTCATATTATACTCAAGAACAGGTTATCATTTTCACTATATGCCTTATGAATTCTGCCTCGGTTCAGTGTCTGGTGTAATCGGAGCAATCTTTTACAGTGGTGCCCCGCAAGAGGAAGGCCTCGCAAGACGGAAAACTCGCTAGACGAAAGGGTTTTCCGTTTTTTGAGTCGTTCCGCAAGACAAATTTCCCTATGGGCTTGCTTCGCAAGACGAAACGTCTTGCGAGTTCTTGTGAGTTTGTTTCCTTTTTCTTAAAGCCGCTAAGCCGTTAATAGCCGCTAAGCCGCTAATAGCCGTGCTTCGCAAGACAAAAAAACCGCAAAACCACAAGACGAAGAGACTCGTGGAACGGATTAATTTCGTCTTGCGAGGCACCACTGTATTTCACAGAAATTTCCTGGAGCTTTAAAGCACAATGTTATCAGTTATCCTCTTTCTCTTCTGGTTGTGTTCTGTGGGTGGCCTATTTTGTTTTACATACATACTAAGATATGACGTTTTGAGATGCCTACCAGTGTTCTAATCGTAGTTATGGATGGCTAGTTATGTGCCAGAACTGGTGTCTTTAGAAGCAGATATACATCTCAGTATTGCATCAAAAGACATGTACAACCAGTTCAGTAGGATAAATGGGCATTGTGAACCATATGCAGAAGGAGATGTGCATTCAGATGTGTATCAACAATGGAAGTACACATAGAAGGCCACTTGCATGTGCAAATCTTCCTTACCAGATTGGGACAGGCATCTTTACAAAAATATTACTGCTACTTCTCCTTGTGCACAGTGGGTGCAGGATGGGCCACAAATTGCTTGCAATGAGGGCATGCAGTTCTTGTGTTAATTAAATTTTACCTCTTGGCTGCTGTTCTGTTAAGTATAATTTTGGCAGTTGTAATATACCAGGAGAAAACACAAGTGGACCCAATCCTTGGGTTTGTAACAAAGCAACAAACATCAACTCGAATTCAATGAATAACATCTTCAACTTCTTAGTTCTGCTAGAAATTAAGCTTATACAATATCCAGCTACCGGTATGTAAGTCCCTCTAGATCTAGAATGATCTTTGTGTGATTTGTGAATACCTCTCCTGCAACTGATATTCACAAAATTATCTGCTTTGACATCCTAATTTGGTGTGGCAGTCTTTTGGACAGCGCTTTCTGCAGTATGTTTAAAAACTAACCCTACAAGGTGGACCAACTTGCTGTCTTCCAGTGCTTCTTCAAAAGATTTGGAAGTAGTGAACCAATCTAGGATAAGACCTTTGCTATTTATTTTGAGGATGAATGTTTATACTATGCAGGAAGTCATGCTTAACAAACTGATAGGAAATATGTGTTTAATTGTACTTGGGTATCAAAACCAGAATATAAGCATACCATGAAAAGCAGCCTTTAGCTTGGCCCAAGATGTTTTCTGATGTGCAGTAAATTCTGCAAAATGCAAATCCCAGGAGAAAGAATAGTACATAGGAAAAATAGACCTATACTGATAATAAAGGCATGTTATCTAAAATGTATTGCTAATATTTTTGTGTAAAAGAATTGTGAGTTTTGTCTTGTGGTACTGAATATACTTAAACTATATACCAAAAAATTGAAAAATCATCTAATGTGGATATTTTCTGTGCTCCCATGTACTGCGTGAATGATACGAGATAGTTACAATCTAATTTGGGGAAAAAATATTTATGAGCCAGGAATAAGTGAGCGAGTTTTATTACTAGTATAACTGACAAACGTGGGACGTTTTTGTGGAAGATAGCCGATGGGGATAATAACTTGGTGACAAAACAGAAAAGAGGTAATAATTCATAAATTAGCAGGTCATTAATCTTGTCTTTATGAGAGAACAAGCTAATTTATTTCAGAGAAGTTTGAAGCTGAGGTGCTATAATCTGTTTGATAGCCTGCTAATGTTGGAGGCACATAATACAATGCTGTGCTATTCCTGTTGTGAACTTGAGTTTTTTTTAAAGCAATAACAAAGAGTTCAAGGAAAGTATTGACATGGCAATGGTGGCATCAATTAGTTTCCAGTTGGTAAAGGCTTGAATTGCTACTGAACACCATTTTATAACAGGAAAATCAAATTGCCAATGAATATACGATTTGTTCATTATAGTTATTTATAGCCTGCTATTCAGGATACAAATCCTTCCAAGGCAACTGACAGCATCAACTTTTTTAAAAAAGCAATAAACAATATAAAGCCACCAGGTTCCTTCCCACTTGACAGTGTTGGAATGGCCTTGTGTGGGGAGAGCAGAGTCCAGCTGGGACAGACAAGAGAAGGCTCTTGATGACTTCTTTGCCTGCCCACTTACCTCTCCTGGAATCCTTCTTACAGGGCAGTTGGTGGTAGATGGTTGTGGTGGGAAGAGGTTAATCCAGCAAGAGTTGGGTTGGCGGTCTCTTTTGCCTGCTTCCCTTGCTCTCCTGAGCTTTTCCCCACAGGGCAGCTTGTAGTAACTGGGGCTAGGGTGGAGAAGTCCAGCTGGAAGTGGCTCTGCCATAGCTTCAGGAGCTGAGGATATTTAGATGAGCTTGATAATGATGATATGGATCTCCCACTTTTTAAAAAAGCATCTGCAGAGGAAGCCAAATCATACTGGGCTGTGATGCAGAGGAGGTGTTACCCCCCCCCCCCTTTTGCAGGGCACAAAACCACTTCTTGCTTCATGGGAGAAAATAAAAAGGAACTTGTATAGCACCTGAGTGTGTTTATTCTCAGAGTAAATCCTAAAGCCTGAAAGGTGCATTGGCTACTCCTTTTTGCTTCCTGCAGCTTAATGAATTCATGGTCCACAAGCAGACCTCTCCTCTTATTCCTTGACTACTAAGCTTCCTCAGGAGTCTTTGGTGAGCTGCTTTGCCAGAAGCTTTTTGAAGTATACTATGACAACCGGATGTGGTTGGTGCTGTAGGTTAAACCACTGAGCCTAGGGCTTGCCAATCAGAAGGTTGGCGGTTTGAATTCCTGCGATGGGGTGAGCTCCCGTTGCTCGGTCCCTGCTCCTGCCAACATAGCAGTTCGAAAGCACGTCAAAGTGCAAGTAGATAAATAGGTACCGCTCCGGCGGGAAGGTAAACGGTGTTTCTGTGCGCTGCTCTGGTTTGCCAGAAACGACTTAGTCATGCTGGCCACATGACCCGGAAGCTGTACACCGGCTCCCTCGGCCAATAAAGCGAGATGAGCGCCGCAGCCCCAGAGTCGTCTGCTACTGGACCTAATGGTCAGGGGTCCCTTTACCTTTACGGCAACCAGATATGCACAGCTACAAATCCTTACACCTTTTCCAATTTTCTCTCAAAGTTTCCATGTAAGAATTATTCTCTAAAATGATTTTTGTTCTCTAAAAGGATATATATATACACAGTATTCAAAGGTGCTGCCTCCCTGTCCTGACAACTCATTTGCAGCAAATTTAAAGATACTGTTGCAGGTGGTGTGTTAAGCCAGTATTTTTGGTACGTGAGGCTCTTAAATTAGTACTTGAATTTTTCTTTTGTCGCTGTTCAGTGATAGTACATTGTCTTGCAGTATGTATGTTAGGATCACATTTTAATGGTCTTAACTGTGTTCAGATGATTATTTCTAAATAGAAGGAATAAAGCCCATGGTATAAACCCCAATCTATAGTTGGTAGGTTGATAGCTGCATAAATATAAAGAGCAGGGACAGGGAGGCTATTAGCAGAAGCCAATTAATTTTTGTTCTAATTCCTAATTGCAGTTGAGGTGCTTTTTATGTGATAGTTGTGAAATTAACTAACTCAGGTTGCCCTCAATTCTGGTCCATTTTCCATATAGATGCAAGTGTCTAATCAGATTAATAAAGTTAC
Source organism: Podarcis muralis (assembly GCF_964188315.1). Classification (NCBI taxonomy): domain Eukaryota; kingdom Metazoa; phylum Chordata; class Lepidosauria; order Squamata; family Lacertidae; genus Podarcis; species Podarcis muralis. The sequence goes on from NC_135658.1 coordinate 60,337,301, forward strand.
ATTGACAATTTTAGGCTTTAGGCATCACCAGTACATCTATCTATCTATCATTTGTCTGTCTGTCTATCTATCTATCATCCATCTATCATCTATCTATCTATCTATCTATCTATCTATCTATCTATCTATCATCTATCTATCTATCTATCTATCTATCTATCTATCTATCTATCTATCTATCGTACTTATATTAAAACTACTTATCCCTCTTCCCTCCTGGCAGAAGATGCTGCAGTTGAGCTTTCTACAATATTTAAACTAACAATGTTTATTTTCTCCCCACAGAAGTTGCAGAAGTTGAGCTTCCTATAAATTTTTTGCCTAAGTATCCTGGCCGATATCCTTGTAAGATTCTTCTTCAGTCGAAGTATGATGTCCGACTCTTTCATATAGAATGTGTGGTGAATACAAATACTGCCGAGGCTGAGCTAGAGTTTGTCACTCCAGCATATCAAGCAGTGACTCAAGGCATTCCAATAGTATGTCCATTTAGCTTCATCCAAGATTTAAATAAGGCTGGTCGCTACTGGGTTAAAACTGCTGACTGAGCAAACACATAAATATGTGTATATAGAGGTGGAAAGCAGGGATGAGAGTTCTTCCTGCATTAAGTTAATCTTTACACAGATTACCTTCTATATATCTTGGCCACAAATGTATTATTATACTAAAAATGGTAGAAAAAGACATAGGCTTATCTTAAAATAAGTTAGCTCAAGGAAGTTATAGAAGGGAAGTTTTCCATCCCTTTCTCTCCCCTTCCCTGCCACCTGTGCACTCTTCAAGCCGCTCTGGAAAGTTGGGATGAGTCCTCCTGAGAAATGGGGAATGTTGAGCTGCTGATAGAGAATGCCTCCAAACTGGGCAAACCTCTGATTGATTTGGGGTCATTTATGTTGAGAACCACCCTAAGATCTTCAATGAAGGGTGGTATATAAATTTAATAAAATAGATAAATAAATTTACCCTTCCTCCAGCAGCCTCCAATATCCCACATTGTTTAAGAGGGCTCCTTTAACTCCCACCCTCAAGAGGCTTTTCAGAAGACACTGGTGGCTACAGTGGGGAGAAGGAGGGGAAAGCTTTCTTCTGAGAACTCCCATCAGTTAACATTTCTTAGGAGACAGTACTAGATAACTGTATAGATCATGCACTTATATTCAAAACCTATATTTCCCACAAGGACTTCTGCTTCACCCCTTCATCCTTAATCACTGATATTCATTGTACTTTTAGATATTTCATTTGGATTCCCTTCTGTTTCAGACTAACATGAGTCAACAAGATTGGAAACTTAAAGCTCATTTAAAAGGACGCTGTTTTTATGGTCCCCCGCTTATATACGTTGCCCCAGGTGAAACAACTCCATACACCCTCATGTTTAAGCCAACTTCCGAATGTGTAATTACGGTAGGAGAACAAAACACATTTTTTTCTTGTTTGATTAGCTTTTCTACATTTAATGAGAACTGGTAGAGCTGTGGAATTTACAAGTTCTTATAATGCAAGGGTATCTATAAACATAATACTAACAGCATAGAAATGACATTGTAAATGTGGTGACTTCAAAACATTCCAAAGTAATGTGAGAATGTGCCCATAAGCAAAAATGAACTAAGCATGTAAAGAGCTGAAGGCTTTAAATAATGCCCTCTATAGTTATATCTATGTGTGATTATTATTGCTACTGTAAGCCTCCTGGGCATGATCTGTGCATGGAGTGACTGTGCCTGGCAGTGTGTGGCCTAGAAGTCAATGGGTATGGTGGAATCATGTCTCCCCATCGTTCTCTCATGATATCTTGAAGGAAGGAGGAGTGGAGGCCTTTCAAAGGCCACACACACAAGAGTTGGGGCCATTTTGCCCCATGAGCTTCCCACTCACCCATCTCTCCGTGTTAGTACCTCACTGGACTACTTGGGTCACTGACTGATGGGGCTAGAAAGTAATGTTTTCTTCCCAACCTCAGTTGGCCCTTGCATGTGTTTCTTCCCCACCTTTCCCTCATTGAACTAAGGCGTTGTGTTAGTCATAGGAGAACACTTGTTACTGCTTGGGAGCAAAAATGGCATTGGGCAGGATCGGCATAGTAAAAGAGGCCCTCATAAGGGGTTTGAGGGAAGGATTGGCTAAGGCACAGCCTAAGCTCAGGTTAGAACCTCTGACTGGCTGGATTCAGCCTTGTTGTCCAGTGAAACCCTGGATGCTTGACTTGCCATGACAGGGTTTGACACATAATGTACATTCCCATTGAGGGTGCTTGGGTATTTCCCAATCCTGAGAGAATGGCATTCCATCAGAAGGGTCTGAGTGGAATGAGGAACTGACTCTTGCCCTCCTGCCATGCCAACCCCACTTCCTGCTGTAATCAGTAAAGATTTGGCCTGATCTCACCCAACACCCGTATCTTGTCAAGGTTATTTCACCACTTTTACAGGGCCACAGATTGCATCTGGCCGGGCAACTTGACACCCACAATGGATCTCACTGATACTTGTAGATGATAGCTGCCTAGCTATTCATAACTTTTCTAATTTATGCCAGACCAATGAAGTGTTTTGTTAAAAGGAAATAATTTGGACTCCGTGTGGCTGATTTATTTAGAATAATCAGCCAGGTTATTGCATTGTATGATAGTGTATGGTTTGTCTTGTTCAGTGGCAGTAATTGCCAAATGGATATATAGATTGTGAAGAGTGTACATTTGGCTCAGATGCCCTATTGCTTCTGTATTTGTATGCTTACTTTTTACATTTTACATTTTAATGTTGTTCTTTCTGTAAGTCACTCAGGGGGGGTGTACATTATATGTTTGTTTGCTTATTTAATGGATTTATAGACCACTAGGGCTATGGCCTTACAAAGTAGTGTACGCAGTAGAGATGATACACAAAAAGGTAGACACATCATGTGGTATAAATCATCATGAAGAAGCACCTAAATTTTGTAAGTATGACGTAATACCCCCCCCCCCATGTATAAAACAAAATTGCTCCGAATCAAATAGCTGAAAACACATTGAGGAAAATAGATTAAGGAAATATATAGTTTGAAATAGATGTTTAAGGCTCGCTTGAATTCCTGCACTGAAGGAACTAAGCATAAGTCATTCAGTAATAATTAAATGATGGGGCCACCACCAAGGAACCCCTGTGCTTACCAAACGAACTGATTTTACTGGTAGGCACATGAGCAGGACCCCCAAAGCTCATTGTATTGAACAGACTGGTTTTTTAGATAACTTGTACCCAAGCTGTTAAGAGTTTTAATGGTCAGCACTAGCATTTTGAATTGGGCCTGAAATGGCACTTGTAGCAAATTGAAATGGTGCAACATTGGTATCACATGTTCTGACTTTACAACTTGCATCCATGCAACTGTATCCTGCCCTCATTGAAGTTTCTGAATAGTCTTCAAGGCAGCTCTGTGTAATTCTTCATCCCACTAGCACATTCAGGTCTCATTTCGAGTGAACTCTGAAGTTTTGCAGAAATATTTGCACCCCGCTGAATGTTCATTTCTTTCACTATCATAGGGGAAACTCATTTTGCAAAATGAAGCAGATGGCACAGATCATGTCTTTGTCCTGAAGGGGATTGCAACAAAACCTTTGGCGCTGGATTATCTTGCGATAGAGTGCCGAGTTAGAGAGATTACTCAGAAGCTCATAATGGTACCCAATTTTACCAATGAGGAATTGCACTACAAGGTAAAATTGTGCAGGTTTGAGTGAAAGTAACAGCAGTTCTCTGCCTAATGCATGTATTGTTATGATTTACTGGAGCATTTGCTATCCCACTCATCATTATGAAGGCTATCTGGGTGGCAGATGATACTAGAGTCATCTGGTCCTCCCTTCATTTGAAAATGTCATATTCATATTGGAAAGGTTTACCACTGCAAAATTACTAAAAATAAGTGATGTTTAAATTGTTCTTGATGGTTTCCCCCTGTCCAGGGTTAAAAATTTTTTAATACTTCCACCATTACTTTAATTCAGTGAAGTATTACAAGTGAATTGTAAGCACCCATTTTTCCACAACAAATTGAGATACACTAGAGACCTTCAGCCAATGATATGGCTAGTTAATTCAAACCAGTTGGTGGAGTTCAGATCCTCCTCCTTTGCCACATGGCCTGGTCCTCCATTCTCCATAGTAGCAGGTTATTTGTTTGTTTGTTTAATTAATTAATTAATTAATTAATATACCGCCCTATACCCAGAGGTCTCAGGGCAGTTCACCCACATTTTAAAAGGGCATAGGATGTCAATCAAATCAGCCAAAGGCCTGGTTGAAAAGGAACATTTTTGCCTGGCGCCTAAAGGTGTATAATGAAGGCGCCAGGCAAGCTTCCCTGGGAAGAACATTCCACAGACAGGGAGCCACTGCAGAGAAGGCCTGTTCTTGTGTTGCCACCCTCTACACCTCTCAAGGAGAAGGCACACATAGAAAGGCCTCAGAAGATGATCCCGTGATCCAGGTAGGTTATATATTTTGTGGTTTTATATTTTGATTTTTTTCTGTGAACCATGCTAAACAGTATGGGGGATGAAATCATACCTCGAGGAACCCTGCATTGAAGCCTCCATGGGGCTAAAGAGCACTCCCCAAGCATCACCCTTTGGAAATGACTATCCAAGTAGGACGAGAACCACCACAAAGTGGTGCCAATCACCCCTAAATCGGGGCAACCACTCCAGAAGGATACCATGGTTGATGGTATTGAAACCTTCAGTGAGGTCAAGGAGAATTAACAGGGACACATTTCCCTCTCTCTCTCCCAACACAGGTCATCATACAGGGTGACCAAAACCAGGCCTAAACCCTGATTCAAATGGATCTAGAAAATCAGTTTAATCCAAGAGTGCCTCTTCTAACAAAACACTTTAAATAATTCCCCCTTCACTCCTGTTTTCTTCTTTTAAAAATGTTCCTCAACACAGAAGTTTAATTTTTATATTTTTATTAGGTATATAATATGTGATGACATCTGTTAAAATATAACATGTGCTTCTTATCCAGATTCATCAAATTTGGCATGCTAGAAATGCAAATAGAGCACACAATGAAAATTTCCCCTTTTATTTGGACATTTTAAAACTTTGTGGTAATAGCATGTTAGATGCACACTTTGTATAGCTAGCAAGCTGTAACAATTTATAGCCGTCTTAATATTTTGGATTTTATATTGGCATTCGTGCTCTTTTTTATGAGATATTTGAAGCCATTAATTTAATACTACTGCCATTTCATTAAAAAGTTAATTATGCCATGCATATGTTCCTCAGGTTACAAACAAACTACAGTGCACCTGATCTGTATGGAATAAGATGATGTAATTCTCATATGGTACAACAAACTCTTTGCAGGGTGGCTATTTCCAGCAGTAGTTTATAAAATTAAGTTCTGTGAATTATATACTTTTAAGCCTTTACATATTTTGGTGATATAAAGTATGATTTGCAGGGAAAATAGAGATGATTGAAGATTTGAAGTCTTCATAGTAATGAAAAATAGTTATGAAAAACATTTGTTAAATGAAGGTAAAAAATGTTCGTACCTCTGGTTCACAGGTTTGCTACTCACATATATGTACACACTTGCAGCGACAATAATTAATTAGTGGATAGCCAGCAACAATGGAAAGCTTCAGTGAGATTCTGTTGTGACAACAGTTTAGCCTGGAGGACTAACCACTTGTATGTTGAACCCTTGATCTTCATGGCTTA